>NW_015548213.1:492844-519776 GCF_001515605.1 Sinocyclocheilus anshuiensis | reverse complement strand
AAAGAAAAAAAAAAAAAAAAAAAAAAAAAAAAAAAAAAAGAAAAAAAAAAAAAAAAAAAAAAAAAAAAAAGCCAAACAAAAAACATGCAAAACAAATAAAAAGTACAAAACAAAACAGAAAAATAAAATAAATAAACACAACAAATTAAAAATGTTTTCTTAAAATGTCAAAAGGCACAAATCAAAAAAACAAAATGGTAAACAAAATAACGAAATGAAAAAAAATGCAAAACGAAACTAGAAAAACAGAAGAAAAAAATTAATAAATAGCTAATAAAATAAAAAAAGATTTCTTAAAATGTCAAAACAAAGCACAAAAAAAATAAAATTAAAACAAAATGTATTTAAATAAATAGCAATAACATAAATAAAAAATGAATAAATAATGCTAATAAAATAACAATGTTTTCCTAACTCTAACACAAGGCCCCTCATGTTAGTGGTGTGACCTCAGTGGCATCTGACCCTGTTAATCAGGGAGCAGTTGACGCAGTTGACAGACTGAAAGCGAATACAGGCCGTCTGTCGGCACACTGGCTTTAATAGCAGGAGACTCTGGAGACTCTGGGGAGAGTTTGCCTGTGCTTTTATGGGCCGGTTAGTTCTACCCTAGAAAAACAGTAGTGAGACACGACTGAGCTCAGTTCACACGACCCAGAGACCCGCTGCAGCTGAGTTGCATTCAGAAACAAAACACAGAGCATAAACTATAAAATTCTGTGCTGGAAAGCTTTAATCTAATTATAAGAAAGCGTAGCAGAATACTAGAGACTAGTAGACACTAGCACGATTACAGTAAAGATGTTCATTATGAAGAGCAAAAGACATAAATCACATCTTCACTTCTAGAGCAAATGAAGATTGTATAGCACATGACACATGGCACTTAATGATTAGAGGAAAATCTATCATAGCTTCTGAAATAACAACAGTAAAATTCATTCCCACAACTATAACCAGGCAGTTTACAACAGGCAGATATTTTCCTCAGTGGGCCGCAGGGAAGGCTCGAAATAAGGCGCTTGATGTATGTTAGTATTTTATTTGGAGCATAAAGCCCCAAAGGGTGTTTTTCTTCACATGTTCACACACACACACACACACACACACACACACACACACAAGCTACAGTATGGCATGATTCACATCATTGTCATAGGTCTGTGTTGTTACAGTAAAGTTAAGAGAGTCTGGGCTTCTACTTTAGTCCTATTAGCCATGACAAAACATTCCCACCGGAGCTGCTGTCAGACGCCTAATGGCCACATGTGTAATACATACATACATTAGAAACACGCGCACACACACACACACATACCAGTGTATACACAAGCCAACCCCCACTATCGCTGTCTCTTTTTAACACAGGCACAAATTGTGGTGTTAAATGTATGCTGCATTGTTGCGATCTAAAATAAGAAAAGAGTACAAAGAGATAACAGAGAGACAGTTTTTAAACATAAATTTAACAATATAAAAAAAAACAGCAAAAAGAGACAAGAGAGAACTTTAAAAAAAAAACATAAATCTAATGATTTTTGTTTTGTTTAAAATGCTTAAAAAAAGAAACAAAAAATTCCAATGATGAGTTTTTTTCTCTCTCTCTCAAAATATGACATATTTTAGATAAATAATTTATCTTTTTACAAATTAGAAACACACACACACACACACACACACACACACACACACACCAGTGTATACACAAGCCAACCCATTATCGGTGTTTCTTTTTAAAGGAACACAGACACAAATTTCTGAGTTAAATGTATGCTGCATTGTTATGAACTAAAATAAGAAAAGAGCACAAAGAGATAACAAAAAAAAATTAGAGAGAACTTTCTCCATACATTTTTAAAAACATAAATCTAATGTTTTTTGTTTGTTTGTTTGTTTGTTTAAAATGCTTAAAGATATTGCCAGTGATGATTTTTCCCTCTAAATGTTTCATAATCTTACACATTTTAGATTACAATATTTACAATAATTTACAGTGTAATTTATCTTGTTTTAAGGATGTTTATTTATTTTTTTCTAGAAAACAAGACAAAAACATATTTAAAAAAATGTATTTGTATAGCTGAAGAGCTATGGTTGCAATAAAATACAGCAATACTATCAAATTGCATAATTATGTAAAAGTAAATGGCAACAAACCAATAAGAATTATATGAGAATTAAACCAAATTATATGTTACTTAATTGAAAATAGGAACAAGTATTTAACTTTTCTTTTTTTTTTTTTGAAGTTCCACATATGAATATTAATTAACTTTCAGAATTATTCCCCAAAGCCACTATGAGTTGCTACAGAAAGTGAAAAGTAAAACAAATCAAAGCAAAAAAAAAAACAAAAACCAAGAAACAAACTAACCAGACACAAATAAAAAAAACACACAAAAACAGAACAGAAAAAATAAAACAGTAAAATAAAATATATTTAATAATTTGGGGGAAAAATTAATAAATAAAAAACACTCTCAAAGGAGAGAAGCAAAAAAAACAACAACACAAAGCAAAACAATCGAGAAACAAACAAACAAACAATAAATAAATCAAATCTTGAATGAAACATTTAAGAATATTACTTGAAAATATAGTCATCATTAGTATCACAACTTTCAGTTAGTTATTTCCCAAAGCCGCTAGGAGTTGCTAAAAGGAGAGCGGAGAAGTGAAAATAAATGACCTATGGCAGTGAAGTGACATCTTTATGGTCGCCCATCAGTCCGTCCATAATTTTTAACAACTGTTCTTTTTAACCAACGACAATTAAAATGTCACCAGCCATCTGAATGCTGTAAGATCTTATTTGAGCACAGCGTGACCTTTGCGCTTGATGTCGGGAAACAGACAGAGAAGATTTTTCTTGCGTCTATCGGTGAACAAGCCAAACGTATGGTTTTCTCTGTAGGCTTTTAGACGCACCTTTTCTTTGAAAACTCAATAAACGCTGACCTTTCCAACAACGCTTCTGGGTAAACAACAAAACAGAAAACATCTGAAAGCAGGGTAAGAAACAGTATGTCTGTGTGTGTGTGTGTGTGTGTGTGTGTGTGTGTGTGTTTGTGTACAAGGGCGAATGTGTCGAGCAAGTACTAAATTACAGTCTCGCTAACGCTGGGATTCCCCTCAGAAAGCCTTCCAGACGCTCTCCTGCTCCTCATATTGAGACACAGCTCTGAAAACATTACTAAGAAAACAGCCTCTTATTTTCCACAAAGCCCCCAGAAATACATATCGGTATATATATACGTATATAATGTGCAAAATAATGTGCGCATAAAGAGTGTATGTAATACTGAGTAGGTCAAGTGGCTATTTCCACTGACTTTTATTGAGAAGGAACACAAATGTTTCCCCAGCCTTATATTTCCAGCACAAACAATGTTTCTACAATGTCCTCCTGACAGGATTGTCTAAAACTTCCATCAATCTCTGGGTTCTGAAGGGGTCCTTTATCTGTAACCCAAAGCGGAGAAACACTCCTCTCAGGAAATCCTGTAAACGTGCAAAAAAAACGACAGCCTGTAATGCACTGCTGGAATTGACTTCTGTCACACAAATAATGGGAAACAACACACACTATTCTTTCTGCTGGTTACTCTGTATGTCTCTGTCACGTTATTGCTGTATTTCTCCTTTCTGCGGGAATCTTATAAAGCAACTACCTTACAAAGTGAAGGTATGTCTTCATCTAAGGTGAAAACTATCACAAATGATGACAGAAAGTTCATTTTGAAGTCTCTTGAGCTCTGAAAGCACAACCTCTCTGTAGTCTAGTACATCTAGAAGCTTGGACAGGAACCAAAGCTAATGGCTTAATAGTTAGTACATGATCTTCATGAGAAAAACTGATGAAAGCAAAGGCTGGGAGAGTGGTTCAAACATGCTCTTGGTGTCCAAATAACTAAAACCAGGCATTGAGGAACTCTGGATCCACTACAAGGGTCTGCGGTACACAACAATGTGCACTTGTCTCAAGAAAAACACGAAGGACATTTTACAAAGAAATCATGAAGGATATCTATCGTTTGTGTAGATCCACATATTTCAAGGAGGCCTTCAATAGTTCATGCCTCAGGGTCTGTTCAAGCACTGAAGATGTCCAATTATCTACTGTTACTAGAGCACTTGTAATGTGTATATAGTAGACTTGTGCCGGTATTCGGTAATGCGATACTTGTATTTTTTAAACAAAGATTAATAACTTCTGTAGCAAATGTAGCTATTGCTCATTGTGAATGTTAAATGCATTAACTAAGGTTAACTAATGAGGTATTATTGTAAAGTGATACCTATTGGTCTTTATAGTTCTTTTGCACTTTAATCTGTGTAAAACTTTTAACTTTATAAATTTTTCTGTATTACTTTATTGCATTTAAATGTTCAGTTATTTTTGTTATAAGAAAAAAAATATTAAACCTGTTATTCTGTATTATGACAGCACTTTTTTCAACTAAATTTCAATATCGTGACAATACCGTATACCGTGATAAAAGCATTAGCAATTAATCGCAACATGAAAATTTGATACCAGCATATCCCTAGTATATAGCATAACATAATAATGTGGCCTTCATGCACTATTTCCAAATATCCCAATGTGACCTCATGAGTATTCGTATGTATTTTACGTGAAGTGTGCTTCTACTACAAGTACAGTTATAGACACTAAAATGTACAATATTGACATATTGGCAGCACCTAAAATGTAAATCATTTTTGTATCAGCAGCTTTACAGAAGTACACTTTGTTTATGAATCATTTGACTCATTTACTTTGCCTGAAATGATAACCTTTCATGATTTCAAGTGCAAACTCATTTCAAAGGATTGCATAATCTTTAATACACTTAATGTCAATTAATGCATTTCTGTAATTGTTTAACCATTATTTCATGTAATATTTATTTTGTGGCACATAAATGGCATTTATCAATATGTTGTGACTCAAAAATTGACCATAAAATACACCAAAAATTAAACATAAAATGACCATAAAATAAACCTATTTGTTAGCTTTTTCTTTGTAATGTATATATTTTTCAACTTTTCAATTGTACGATGTGACTAAAATGGTCACTGTGCACTGTTCTGCATGTTATATTTTATATTTTATTGTTTTATTCTAAAAAAATTGTTTATGTTTAGGTTTGGGGGTAGGGTTAAGGGATTTAAAATAAATATCTAAAATATATCAATAAAATGGTTTGAAAAATATGCCAATATATATTTATGTTATGAAAGATTTGTAAATACCTTACATTTATACATGTAAATACATAATCATTTTTGATGTTGCAAGCTAAAATCATTCAACAAATACAGAAATATTGTCTCACTTTATTTTATTTTATTTTATTTTCCAAAGGCAAAATAACAATTAGAACAAAGACTATCCTATTTTTTGTTATTTAGCCACTTCCTCCCCTGTAATTTCCATAAATTGTCATGTGAAAAATAAATAAATAAACAAATAAACAAACAAACAAAAACTGCTTGACTTTTTAGAACAAAAACAGACACGTGTACCGCAGTATGAGAAGAGACTTGTAGCATCTCCTATCTGACAGGTGCAGGCATCCATGTGAGAGACAGACATGCCATCTCTCAACGGGCCAGAGGAAAGCACGAGAGAGAGAATGAGAGTTTTACAATTGGCTGCCACAGAGAGTCTGTGTGAATGCTAAACAGGCCTGTGGTACCTCAGAAACATGCAGAGAGACACTGCTGAAGAATCACAGCAGTCACAAAAACACACATTCACAAACTTCACACGCCAGTGTGCTTAAAGGAACGTTATTCGATGGTTATAGCATATTTTTAGTTAAGGTTTCTTGTACCAAAAACAGTCCTGGTTAGTGCATGGTGCAGTAGGTGGCTGTGGAGCTGTGACCAATCATATTTTAGTTAGTACAAAGCATTTTCCTATATTTAGTACCATTTAACCCCTCTCTCTGACTTAACAGATGTTTTGCTAACTTTATGTAAATAACTTCTGTTTTGATTGGCTAAACCATTACGTCACACTGTTGATTATCAAGGCAGGTCAAGTTGCTAAATACGCAATATGCACTGAAATAAAGATCAACTAGAATCCTTTTTAAAGCTAATGTAATTTTTCAATTAAAAATAAAACTATTCATAGTAGGCTATTCATGAGTCACTTTCCTCAAAAGCACAAATACTGTGATGCTTTCAAAACTTTGCAGTTTGGATGTCCCAACCACACATATAATTGTATCTGTTTATCTGTTAGACTAACTACAATCTGTTTGTCGAACCAATGAAAGATGTATTCAAAAGCCATTAATACGAGGCATTGTTCAAGTAAAATAAATAAATAAATAAAACATTTTAAAATAATAATAATAATAATAAATGTAAATATGTTTTAAATATTTTATTAATAAATAGAAAAAGAAAGTTGTTGTTTTCCATTTCACTTCGTGACACTGTCGGTGCAGAAAATGTCAGCAAACCAAATCAAAGCAAAGCAAAACAAAGCAGCAACTACAAAAAAGCACAAAGCAAAAAAGTGAAAACAAAACACAAAAACAAAGCAAAACAAAGCAAAAAAAAGTGAAAACAAAACACTAAGCCAAAAAAATAAAAAAAACAGCAAAAAAAGAACTCTAATCCAAAATTGGGTAAACTACTTACAAAACTGTTATGGAGAAGAAGAAAAAAACTCTCCAAACAATCCTAAGAGATTTATTTCTGACTTATTTTCTGATTTTCAAAAAAAATTGGCATGGAAGTATGCTTTGTGAAGAATTGCTGTTATTTCAAGGCCATCCTGCCAAACCCCACCAAAGTGACTGCAGGCTCAGCATGTGGTCTCTCAGCGTACATTACACTGTTGGTCAAAGGCGATGTCAAGACCTTAAATTCATCTCCCAAAATGCACAGAGCGGAGCCTCTGAACAATAGGATGTGTGTTCTCCTTAAATCAAAAGAATTACTTTATACACAGCGGGGTTCTCATGTCAATGGGGTCAGTGCTTCCCGGTCACCTGAGGGCCGCGTGAAATCCTGCCCGGATCAGTCGTCAAGGTGATGGAGCTTTATTAAAAAGAGCTGGTGTTATTAAAACAGGTCTTATTATTGGATGCACCGCCGTGGGAGGAGAGAAGAGGTGACCCCGGTCTTTGTCTCAAACCGCCTTCATTAATCATGCAGCTTTGTGTGCACGCATTAGTATTCATGCAAACACTGAGGGTCACTGTAAACAGTGATTGCAGACGGCTGAATGTTGATTGATCGTATCTGATTGTGAATGTAATGTTTGTGCTAATTAACTGGAGTGATAAGGATTTAATCTAAATATTTATAGACTGTGTGTGTGTGTGTGTGTGTGGCATGATTTTGTGTGTTGCTGCACCTGCATCTCATGAATGCACTCATGTAAGTGCTTTCATGTGTGAGACATTATATGAACATTCCATATGGGTGTGTTTAAAAGGCAACTGAGTTCTGATTCCAGACTATATGAATTCCCTAAACATTCCTGACTGTTTAGCCAGATGAGAATCACAGCACTGCCACTTCCTCCTGCCACAGCTCCTTTGTGCTCTGTGCTGACCTATTTACCAGTTAAATTCCCTGCCCTGGGGTCCAGAACGTGAGGTGCATGTCCGCAATACATAACCTTCACCACAGCATGCAAACACGTTTCACAACCCCCGACAGGGGACAGAGAGCAGGCGGATGCTGTGGTGAAGGTTATGTATTGTGCTTTGTGAAGAATTGCTGTTATTTCAAGGCCATCCTGCCAAACCCCACCAAAGTGACTGCAGGCTCAGCATGTGGTCTCTCAGCGTACATTACACTGTTGGTCAAAGGCGATGTCAAGACCTTAAATTCATCTCCCAAAATGCACAGAGCGGAGCCTCTGAACAATAGGATGTGTGTTCTCCTTAAATCAAAAGAATTACTTTATACACAGCGGGGTTCTCATGTCAATGGGGTCAGTGCTTCCCGGTCACCTGAGGGCCGCGTGAAATCCTGCCCGGATCAGTCGTCAAGGTGATGGAGCTTTATTAAAAAGAGCTGGTGTTATTAAAACAGGTCTTATTATTGGATGCACCGCCGTGGGAGGAGAGAAGAGGTGACCCCGGTCTTTGTCTCAAACCGCCTTCATTAATCATGCAGCTTTGTGTGCACGCATTAGTATTCATGCAAACACTGAGGGTCACTGTAAACAGTGATTGCAGACGGCTGAATGTTGATTGATCGTATCTGATTGTGAATGTAATGTTTGTGCTAATTAACTGGAGTGATAAGGATTTAATCTAAATATTTATAGACTGTGTGTGTGTGTGTGTGTGTGGCATGATTTTGTGTGTTGCTGCACCTGCATCTCATGAATGCACTCATGTAAGTGCTTTCATGTGTGAGACATTATATGAACATTCCATATGGGTGTGTTTAAAAGGCAACTGAGTTCTGATTCCAGACTATATGAATTCCCTAAACATTCCTGACTGTTTAGCCAGATGAGAATCACAGCACTGCCACTTCCTCCTGCCACAGCTCCTTTGTGCTCTGTGCTGACCTATTTACCAGTTAAATTCCCTGCCCTGGGGTCCAGAACGTGAGGTGCATGTCCGCAATACATAACCTTCACCACAGCATGCAAACACGTTTCACAACCCCCGACAGGGGACAGAGAGCAGGCGGATGCTGATTCTAATTAACACAGACTGAACAATACAGGGATGCCATGGGGCAGCGGTGCTTTAAAAACGTCCTCATTTAACCTCAGCTACACTTTAATAAAATTAAAGTCGCAAACTAACAACCATGTCAACTGTTGCAGCTCAGAACTTGGCAACACTGGTTTAGTGTTGGTGCACAATGAATCCTTGGCAGACACAAAACAATGCATCATTTTCTGTCTTCACTAAATGCAAAGTAACAAAATCACAGTGTATTACGAATGGTAAAATTCACCGTTTCGCATTAGTGCATCGGCATAAAACTTAACGATGCGATGCATCAATTTAAATAAGTGTGCATTGGATGCAAGTTGGCATTTGTATCACAATGCATCGTTTCTAACATATTTGCAATCAGCAAAAACTGATTTATTTATATATAATTAGTAGATGCAATATACTTTTATTATTTAGAAAGTGACCAATAATTTGTGACCAATATTTTATATGTAGATTGATTTCTCCTCTCTAAACTATTTCTCAAGCACGTTCTCTCATCATCACAGCCGCTATGTGAATATGACGTATCACAACACTACGGAGACCAAGGCGTGTCCTGAGAATATAGATTAAAACATGGCTGTCTGTCTGAACCAAAATAAAAGCAAACTATCTGTACCATATTGAATTGCATAGCATATTTTATTTTTCCATTGCATCGTATTGCATTGAAACGCATTGTGTTGAATCAAATCGAAATCAGATCACATTGCATCATAATAGGGGTGAATCGTATCGCATCGAAACGGTAGCTGCTTCATATGTATTTTTAAGGTATCGTATCGTTGGCTATGCATCGATTGGCTATGCGTATCGTATCGGCCTCAGTTATGGAGATGCACATCCCTACAGTGTATCATGACATTTTTGATGTTTATCGATGTGGAATTTTCCCAATTGATGCATCTGATTTCTGACCATCTGAAAATGTGAGGCCTTACTGGTAAGAAGTCAGCAATGCTGACACTGGTTTTGCATGCATGATCACAATAGCTCTGCATGTGTTTGATTGTCAAGTTCTAGATTTCTAAGTTGGAAGTCTGACTTCAAGTAGCATTTTAATGCACTTTTTCAAACACGAAGTTGCTGGCTAGAACTGGTTCGAACATTGAAGAAAACTTTATAGTCGCATATGTTTCTCTGTGTGAGTGTGTGTGCAAAGTGCCAGAATGGATTGAACTGGTAATGAGCTTAATTGGCTTAACGGAGAACCAGATCAGTGATTGTGAACAGAACTCTCTCTCTCTCTCTTCCACTCATCTGATAGCACATTATCGGCCTCTCAATCGGTGTTCTCCCAGCAGCATGCAAACAGAGCCAGGCAATCTGGCAAGGGATATAGTTGTGTGTATGTGTGTGTATTTACATTTTCACTGGAAGGTGGTATATCCATAGATAAATATATACCTTTAGTATGTAAAATACAACACAACAAGTTCGAGACTTACGAGTGCAAACAAGAGAAAGGACAAACAGAAGCACGCTAGGAAGCCTCCTCAGACACACAAACACAGATCTATTACAGCTTCAGAGCAAAGGAGGGATCTATTCATCCAGATAGCATTGCAAGACTGAGGCAATTTGTGCCCATTTGATGCGTAATGAGGTTCTTATCAGTAAGTGGCCAGAGAAATGGGGTGTAAAGTATAGCCTATTCAGCACAGACCTAACGGAGCAGCCGTGAGCTCATCCCCAAACAACTACACCATAAACACACACGCAGCACAACAGGTTGAGAAGGAAAGGCAACAGAAGTGGAAAATTCAGACTCTAAAGGTAACTGGTTTTATATGACTTCTATCTGGTCCAAACTGGTCACTTACACCCAACTAAATGGTTGATCAGCTGGACCATCGGCAACGAACCAGATACCATCTTTCACAGTTGTAGCTCAAACAGTAGAGAGTTGCGCTAACAAGATCGAGGTGAAGGATTCAGTTCACAATGAATGCATGAACTCTTCAAATGGCCCTTTGGATAAAAGAATCTGCAAAATGCACAAAAACAAGAACTCCAAATCTTCCGAAAACCAGATTGAACATCTTAAAATTGTATAACTGGGTTTTCCCAGCAGGAAGTAGTATGTGAAGGGGAAGTAAAATAAAACAGGACTCTTAAAAATAAGGTAACATTCTGATAATATGACCTTTTTTTTTATCTTTTGTGGAATGGAAAGATTCCATGGATGTTAAAGGTTCTTCATGGAACCATACATTCAAATAAAGATCCTTTATTTTTAAGAGTGAGTATTAGTAATTGAGTGGGCAGAAGAAAAGAAAGCTGGTGGTAAGTAGACAAAAAAAGGATCTATTTATACCTACACCTCCTCCAATTTCTAACTCACACTGTACGTGTAAGAGTTTCGTGCTTCTTGTGACCCTTCGAGCGGAAACTCCCTGCACTCCTGCTGCTGCCCTCACAAGAAAAGCCAAGCGGGTATGTGTCATCCTCCTGTTGCTCTCTTCAGTTCCCACACCTCTTACTATCCTCCACCAACCCTCGTCCTGTTTACCCACCGGCGGGGGGCACGCCTCCCTGCTCTCGATTGAGAGATGAAAAGACGAAGAGACAGGAGACAGAGAAGGAAAGCAGCAAGGTGTCTGACTCTTCGAAAGAAAGCCAAGAAAGATAATTACTGATTCCATACTCGCCCATCTATTCCGCAAAATAGCCCACAATATCATGGCAGGAGCTGACACTACAAAAGCTATGAATGGCCATACAATTTGTACCATTTATTTGAACCAAATAACATTCACAGCGCTGCCAAGTCAGTGAGAGCCACTTTGGCAGGAATCGATGGAGATACGTTTGGATCATCTTTACGAGCTCTCCAACGTGAGCAATCTGCCCCTTAAAATGCACCACTTCACTTGCACAGCCATCAGTAAGACGGTTCCAGAGAGAGCTAATGTTCACCTCGCTCCGTTTAAAACCGCCTCTCTTGGAGCGAGACGAATTAGGCCTATGAATTCCCCATTTTTCAAACTGTTTTTGCAGCTTGCACAGCACAAACATATGAAATCATGCTAATAAAGAAATGATCCGGCCCTCGTGTATATACGTCACGAGCGAGCGCCGTCATAAATTCTATGACAGGCAACTACAGGATGAGGCATTTAAGTGACTTCATCACCCGAGGCTATCGTAAAATTGAGCATCGCAGGATGTCAGGGCACCGTGCAGAAAATCAAGAGCGGAAGGTTATGGTCTGTGGATCGACAGTCCATAGACGAGTTTTCTATCTAGAGAGGAACGGGATGTTTATTGCATTACGTTAAAGGCATTGCCTCACAGTTGCATGAATCCGGTGGCCTTTAGTTCGTAGATCATTTGTTGTCATTTGCTATGAAATGGGTCCACTATAAAAGTCCATTAAAAAGAGTTGTTAAGTTTAATGACTTCACACCTTTCTCTTGGCCATCATACATTTGGACAAATGATGTCTGAAAGCCAGCCAAGAAAAAAAAGTGTAATTATTGCCTAAGAGCATGTTAATTAATATCAATACGTTTGACGTCAACCCTTTGATATTTTTAGGAAGCGTGGATTTAGCATTTCTCAGTTGACTCATCGAGCCGAGCTGTTGAGCTGTGTCATTACGTTAGGATTGCGAAGATTTAACCACATAGAAATCCTTCCTCTCTAGTTCAACGTCTTATACCGAAGCTGGTCGATCTAGAAAGTTTACTAATGCTTAGTGCATGATTAGCTTGATTCAGCTCTTGCCGACGGTACAGTAAGATGCAATCCCTGAAAGAGGCATCAAAGTCAGGAGATACAATGCCGGATTCACACAGAAGGAGGGAGCTGAACGGAGATGGGTGCGCATTAAAACCCTGAGCCATCCACGACTAGGCCGGAAAGCCTTTGATCCATATCCAAACTTCACAGACCGCGATTCAGTAACTTGAAGACAACATGAAGCAAAGATTAGGCTAAAGACAGAAAAGAAGCTTTCAGACTCTGGAAAGTTCTGCGGGGATGTAGAGAAGAAGATACCTGAATGCATTCAGGCTGAGACACTTTGACAACGGGACGGATGCATTAGGATGTCCGTTAACGGAAAAACCATCTGGAGGCCTGATAAAAGTGATTTGTATTTCCTCGGCGACCCAACAGAGAGTCAATAAAAGCAAGGGGTACTCTCCAAATCTGCAGAAGGACGATCCGCTGAGACTGGTCGATCAATTAGTCAAAAACAGACAATAGCTACCTCTGAGTTTTCCATCCAACGAGGCCAGCGCACACTCTTCCAAATACGCACGCATGCCAGAATCCTGCTGGGATTAATGACATCAGTATGGATTCTGACCCCCTAGCATGTGATGTTTCAGAAAAGGGATTACAGAACGAATGAAAATGAATCAGAAAACAGCTTGTACTCCGAAGACTACTAAAAAGGAGAGATTTAGCCGAAAGAAAAAAAGAGAATGAGAGACGAGAGAAAATCCCTTTGGTTTGTAGCCATTTCATGGATCGTGCATCTGCCGAATGATTTGTTAAATGAGAATTAGGTGATGGGATTGAAAGACTTGCATTGTCTCTCTCCCTTTCTCACTTTCTTTATCCCCAACCCATCCACAAAGGCACAGGAACGTGATATTCCGCAATGCCTTGCGTTTGGGAAGGGAAACCATTGGGAAACGTGGTCTGATCGTAGGCCATCATTGAACACAAAGTCCAAGTACTATGTCCAATAGTCAACCTTGAACTTTCCAAGTTGAACTTAAGCTTCTCAACGCACTTCTGTTCTCTGTAGGAGATACTGGGCCAAAAGGATGGGCTGCTCGGGGTAGGAGTTCAAAGCCATGGTTGGAAACACGTACGCATTCTTAATGGCTGGAGAATCGGAGTCGTGCCCCAGAAAATATTATCTTCTAAAAAAATAATGCGTGTCTGTCCATCACATTTACCTGTAGGGGAAGTCCGTGGATGATTAAAGATAGATCGAAGAGGTCTCCGTGTGAGAGTATCAAGGATTATGTTCTCTGAAAAGGAATGTGTGGTGTGTGCTAGAGGTTTGGTGAAGTCTGTAGTCTTCTGCGTAAGGTGACTATGTGCATTGGATCCAGATGTATGCTACCATTAAACAAGTCAAAGGCGTGCACATGTTAGCAATGAAAACTGTTTAGTTGCAAGTAAAGATTGCTTTAGCTTATGAGCGCATGTGCATTCACACACAAACACATAAATTGTTTTATCTTCAACACAAATGAACCTTTGCAACATGGAAAAAAACAACATACACAGATACTGAGTTTGAGTGGTAGTCAGTTTTTGTTTGGGGAGTGCTTGATCACAGAAGTATTAAAAAAAAGGGAAACCTCTGTCAAACACAGCTCAACTGAAATACCACAGTGCCCCCTTCTGTTCATATACTGAATTACATTCTCAAACATGGACTGAAATACATACAAACACAACTTCAGAGGTGTCTTTTCTCCTCATATAAGGCTATTTTGTGAGTTTAGAAAATCTTAGTAGATGACAACAGAGTTTTGAATCTTGAGAATCAGAGTCAGTACATTCTTCAAAGTTGATAACCAGAACTTAAACAAAATATCATTTGGTAACACTGAGAGAGAAGATCTGTCTAATGCTGTTCATGAGTCCAAACAAATAAAATACAGCGAATGCCCCAAGATAAACTGCTGGTGGGATATTTTTCTAAATACTGGTTTATGACTAGTCTAGACTTTTTAGCAATTTAGCGATTGAAAACCAGTGAACGATGAACCAATGATCTAAATCAGAGATGTCCAAACCAGGGCCCATATTATTCCATAAATATCTTGCCATTGGAGCGTATCTACATTTCTAATCCATCTTTTTGTTTTAGCACTTTTGTGCAGTTTTTGCACTGAAATTTAGAGAATATATTCCAAGTTAATTTGATTTACATATTTTAATGCAACATATAAGCCTACTCTTGGCTCTCGGCCCTCAATCAAGTTTGATTTTTGGCCCTTCATAGTGGAAAATTTGGGCACCTCTTATCTAAATAATGGGGAACGTGTCTCCTAAATGTCTAAGGTGGTCAACTAGACCAGCACTAGCCAGCATTAACCTGATCTAAGCTGGTCTCTGCGAAGAGTCGGATCACTGGTGTACAGTATGTTTGTTCGGACGGATCGCTGGTATACGTGTTGTCCCTCAGATGGCAACAACACTTTTGCTCCTCTAGGTTTCTGCCCCATCTTATCAGCAGAACGCGCAATCAGGACGCTCTCCTGAGCTTTCGTTACCCTGGAGATACCACCCGTGAGGTTGCTTATGTACGACACCTCTTATAACAGAACCAATATGCATAACAGCGTGATAGGTAGCGCCCCGACTGAGCAATACAAAACCACTTTATTTAGGCATGCGTTCGTGCGTGTGTGATGTGCACTGTGCCGCCTCAATCTTTATCTTTTGTTTTTGAAATCAGCAGCGTAATGATGCCATTCAGAGCCTGTTGATGGAGGAGAGGAAATAGCACATTTGAGGTCCTGCCGTTATCCCGCGTGTATTGTGAGAGAGTGATTACCTCAGTCGGGCTGGGCGTTTGAAATGGGACCCACTACTGTTTTAAACATATGCACTACGATAGCAAAAATGGATATGCACAATGCACACAATACGCAGATGGGTGTCTCTTCAAACACAGCCACTTTTATGTCCCATTTTTATGTTTTTTATGTTTTACTCTTTTTGTCATTTTATTATTTGAAGGTCAGATTAAAACATTTTTACCATGCTTTCATAACATGTTTTCAAATGCCCTTTATGCATTTCACCCTTCACCTAGACTTTAACTACTAAAATATGAAAATCTATTATAAACATTTTCACCTCACAATTTAAAATGCGTCAAATATGCAATTTTAACTTTTACTGTGCAAAAAAATTACATTTTCATAAAAAAATTATGGTATATTTGCACTACAAACAATTTTGTCTCTGCTAAAGTTTGTTTTAATCAAGCTTTAATTTCTTCAAATTATGCAAAAAGAGTGTAAATATTTATTTTTTTATTATTATTATATGAAGGTCTGATTAAAACTTTTTTTTACCATGCCTTCAGCACTTATTTTCAAATGCCCTTGTATGTATATGTATATGTATATGTATTATTATTATTATATATTTTTTTATTATTATTATTATTATTATTATGGCTGTATCTCCACCATAACCAAAAATGTTACCACTATTAAAGTTTCTCTCTCTCTCTCTCTCTCTCTCTCTCTCTCTCAATCAAACTATTATTTATTCAAATTATAAAGAAGTGAGAATATTGTTTATGATAAACAAAATTGTCATGTTATTAAAATTAATTTCCACCACAGAATGTTATTAAACACATTATATCACTAGTAAAGTGTTTTCAATATGTAATCTGCTGTAATTCCTTCAGATTATGAAAAAATAACTATTATAAATATTATATAATGCTTTAATTTCCTTAAATTATGCATAGATATATATATATGCGTTACGTGCTTTTACCATGGTAGAATCACTGCTATGCACAAACTTTCAAGAATAAACTGACACCAACACCATAATGCTATGCTTATGTACAGCAAATAGACAAATACTGTTGTTCATGCACTGTAATCTCAACCACAGAATGTTATTAAACACAATATATAATTTGTAATGGGGCGCAAATTACATTTGTTGGATAAAAAAATGGCACTTCAGAAATACATTGATAAAAAAATTTAAAAAATTACAGATTTATTAAAACATTTATTAAACATTTTGGAGGGAGTTTGTTTTGTAAAAGCCCACAAGTAGCCATAGTTAATAGAAAGCCAGATATGACCTATTGACCTATTGATTTCGGTGTGAAAGTTGAAGAGATGCATAAACAAATAAGAAAGACGACACAGACACATATTTCATTTGTCTCTTTCTGCTTGAGCAAACTGGGAATGTGAACACGGCGGTAAATATGCAACACTTCCACCTGCCTGAGTTTAATGTCAGTGTGATGTGATGTGATTTAAGATGCACTCAGTGCGGCAATGAGTTTGCATCTTTCTCTCACACACACACACACACACACACTCCTATGCACTTTCCACCTGTCACGCCTACCATCGCTTCCACGCCGCCAACAAGCCAGAAAGTGCCAACGAGCGCATAAGGACTTTGATATTTAAATCAATGGCAAGGTAAAGTGAACACACACACACACACACACACACAAACCAGCACTCGGCTGCGAATCAACACAACGAGGGGACCGCACAGCAGTCTTCGGTCCCTTCTGAAACGAGAACAGACCAAACTAATTAAAGTTCAGGTGACAAGTGCAAAACACTGCTGAGCTCCTGGCTTCTATGTGATCCAAACAATCTGGCGTGCGTCGTGACAAGCCGAGTAAAACTATGCAGGAGAAATACTCGAGGGTTCAAAAAGTAACAACAGCCATGTTCGGCAGGCAAACAACAGCACAAGCAAGCAAACCAGGTTAATTTGTTTAGTAAAGAACTAAGAGCAACTCAGTAAAGCAAGACGGTTATGTTTTCTTGACTGCTGCAACATTTGTATGTTGTTAAAACAGAGATCACGCTTTTAGTATGTTAGCACATACGCACTGTAGATAACAAGTCATATAAGGAGAATATATATATATATATATATATATATATATTATTATATTATATTAATGTATGAAGTCTGTATTTTATTATATATTAATGTAATAATATTTAATTTATTCTTAAAGTAATTTCATTTTTTAAATATAATATATATTAATGTATTATGTATGTAATGTATTTAATATTAACAATAATATTTAATTTGTGCTTAAAGTAATTTCTTTTTTTTTTAAATATACAATATATACAAGTATATATATACTGTATATATAGTGCTGTCAAACGATTAATCGCAATTAATCGCATCCAAAATAAAAGTTTTTGTTACATAATATATGCGTGTATTGTGTATATTTATTATGTATATATAAATACACACACATACAGTATATATTTTGAAAATATTTACATGTATTTACATGTATATATTTATATTCATATAATTTATATTATAAATAAATATATTTAATATATAAACATAACATTTTTCTGAAATATATACATGCATGTGTGTGCATTTATATATACATAACAAATATAGACAGCACACACACACATATTATGTAACAAAAACTTTTATTTTGGATGCGATTAATTGTGAATTTATTTTTTTTTAAGGACTGAAAATAAGAGTTCGAGAGATTTTCACAAATCCTGCCAGCTGGCAGATTTGTCAGCAAATGCATATAGAAATAAGAGACAAGGACGAGGCTGGCTGCTCTAGCAGCAGGTTTCTGGGCAGATATGGAGGTTCACACCGTTCAGAACCGTCTCTCAACTGCAGGGTCACGATGAGATCAGTGCTCAGGTCAAGGGCCCGTTCGTCACTGTGGGGACTGAGGGGACATCGCAGAGGTCATTCACCACCGAACTCCACAGGAAGACCAGAGGAGCTCTGGCCTACATCAACACACATCAGCCGGAGGCCTGTGAGGAGATCCACGGCAGACAGCAGGTATGAGTCAATGTGACACTAACGTCTAGGTCGAGAAAACATGCCAAATACACACGGGCAAATTCATTCAGATGCCTAACTTTATGGATAAACTTTCAGCTCTAAAATTTGACTGAATGAGCCATAAAATAGCATAGTTGTAAGCTGTTAAGCTGTATAATAGCAACACACACACTTGTGACAGCATATCATCTTAAATTCTATAATAATGGGTTGCTGCGCTGATTGGCAAACATTAACACTGTTGTTAGGATAGTAAACTATATTACTTGGTGGAGGTGTTGTTTATACTAATCATTACAAAACCATTTTGTTGTTATTGTAAATGTATACAAATAAAATTAGACACTTTACAGTTTCTAATGATATCTTACTCTTATCTGTACGACAAAAAAAGTATTTTAAGTTCTTTTTGCTGTTATCAAGAAAAAAATGCAACTGAATGAGCCAGCGCATTTGCTGACCTCAGAGGGTTAAAAATTAACTATTTATTAAATGTTGGAGCATTTTATCATATATCTGTTGCTACCATTTAATTAAAGCAGTACACCACTCAAGGTCATGCATAATATTTTTTTTTGTCTCAGACCCAGATTTTAAATAAGATTTAAAACCCATATTTTATTAATCCATAATATTTAATTATCATTCATATATTTCACTCCTCTATCTCTTTTATATATCATTCGTGCATCTGCAATGATTATATATATTTATATATATATATACACACACACACACACACACACACATACATACACATATATATATATATATATATATATATATATATATCGAAAAAGGTGTACCGTCGATAAATAGTGATACCGTTTTATTTTATTATCAATGTAAAGCGCTTTGAGTGCCTAGAAAAAGCGCTATATAAATGTAATGAATTATTATTATTATTATTATTGAACAACACTGTTAAATAGATAATGTAATATGCCTTTTGAAAGTAATAAAGTGCGTAACTGATAAACATGTAGAGGAACAGTGTTGAACCGTGTTGCATATGTGAGCGAAGTGATGAAAGGAATAAAGTGCGTTAACTGAGTAAACGTCGTGTTTATTTGATTTAACATGGTAGCAGAGGATGGTTGAAGGATGGCAGCTAGTTATAAAGTTCTGCCGAAATTTGATGAAACCAGGCCATACAAGTGTTGAAAAAATGAAGTTAATATCTGGACGCGGGTTACCGAACTCGACAATAATCTTCACATTGAATCAACTGATAGAGAGGCTGATGTACTCATAACAAAAGATATTTCATTTGATGCAGCTAAACAGGATGAAATGGTGAATTGGTACAAAAATAATAATAATCCCATCTCCCTCATGGGAGAAGGAGGGAAGTTTTCTCCTCTCAGTTGGCAATCTAAGAAAATTAGACGTGTGGTGAGGAGTACTCTGGCAGGGGAAACTCTGGCCCTGTCAGATGGAATAGATAATGCCATTTTTCTGACTACTCTCTTTTCTGAACTTACTACTGGAAATGCTGAGCTGAATACTCCTCCGTTGATCTGTGTGACAGACAACCACTCTCTGTTAGATGCCCTTACGTCAACAAAACAGGTCTCTTGAGAAACGTCTTCGACTAGAAATAAGCAGCATAAAGGAGCTCATACAAGAATCAAGTAAAAGAATCAAGAAGGTACTCTGGTCGGACACAAAAATTCAACTCGCTGACTGTCTTACAAAAAAAGGAGCGTCGGCCCTGATGTTATTGAAAGTACTCAGTGAAGGACTATGGTGTTATTGAAAGTACTCAGTGAAGGACTATGGTGTTATTGAAAGCACTTAGTTAAGGACTATGGTGCTATTGAAAGCACTTAGTTAAGGACTGGGGACACTTGTTAATCAAAAAAAAAAAAAAGAGAGGAAAGAGGTTCATTTGAAAAGACTCTATACTTTTAATCGGATATACAACATTTTTTTTTGGTAACTGTAATCTTTGTTTTGTATGTTTTTTTTTATTTATATTTTACAGAGGGCGCCAACGACCTGGTGATGTTTCATGTGATTCAACGACGTTTAAATCCATTTAATTTTAATATTAGGCCACATGCAAAGTCAGAAACTTTTATTTTGAAATCGCGATCTACAATACATCGCATATTTAGAAATATGTTGATGTATTCTCCTGTGTTGGCATAGGTTTAAATTATTTACATCCTGGTAAATTACCGTTAAGAGATCATGTGTGAACAGGACCTTTTAAAAAATACAGGTACATGCATTCTGGCAATCATATCGTTCTTATGGAGATGACATGATTGCTCTGAGAGCTGTTTACAAAGCTCCGCTGCTTTTTTAATAGCTTTTCTGTGTAAATATGACGCTAGATGGAAATCTTTGACCATTGCTCCTCGCAGCTTTTTTCAAAGTGTCGCGCTCGAGACCCAGGCTTCTTTTCCATTCATCAGCTGTGAAAGCTGTGTTGCTTTCATACATTGGTAGGCGAACTCATGAACTCGAACATGATATCAACAAGTATTTTTAAATGTAGGACGACTATCTTTTTTTTCCCTGCAGCTAAACGCCGCACGCCGGAGATCCGGCACGGTGCAGGAGAACTTTAAGCCCTGATTATATCGTTGATACATTTTTTAGCTATATCACCCAGTCCTACATACATATATATATTAGGGGTGTAACGATACACGTATTCGTATTGAACCATTTCGTGCAAGGCTTTCGGTTCGGTACGTATTACAAACCGAACGATTCGTTGGACTAATCCTATTAAATTTGGAAAGTAAAACAGCTTAAAGTGTGTGAAATATAATGTTCTCAGTGCCACTGCGCTCAACAGGGCAGCCCAAACAACGTAAACGCAACGTGCTGTCTGCCCAGTAGCATAGCGGACGGCCCCGAGATAACCTCCCCTTGCTGGGGTGCGTCGAAAGACGATGATCTTGTATCGACGATAGTCTTGTGATGCGATATTGTCAAAAGCATAAATTATTGGCAATATTAAGAGCTGCCCCGCGATAACCTCCCCTTGTTGGGTTGCGTCGAAAGACGATGATCTTATCGACGATAGCCACAGATATTGTCAAAAGCATAAATTATTGGCAATATTAAGAGGATTTGGCATTTCCAATTAATGTAGGCCTCTTACATTCTTATTTTTATTATGCCTGTTATTATTATGAAATTACTTTTAGGCCTATAATTAAATTACAATTAGCCTACAACTAATTTGCCCTGCAATATTAGACTACCGCATAACTGACGCTCTGCGAGGATAAAAAAAGATTAGGCTATTTACTCCTCAATTGTTTTTTTTTTTTAAAAGGTCTTTTAAAACGGATTTATTGTACAATGAATTATAGGCCTATAATTAAAATATTAACACTGCAGTCATCAATAAAAATCTATGAAATAAAAGCTTTAGCCTATTTCAAGCACCGACTTTCAAAAACAACCTGTTTTACACAAAATACGTTTCTTCTAATTTTTTTTCTCACTATGTACGGGCCACAAGAGAAATATTAAGGGAATAAATTGAAACAGTTAGTTATAATATACCATTATCAGCATATGTTGAAGTAGATTCGTCTCTCGTCGTCTCTGAGAGAATATGGGGTGCAGATGCCAAAAGCTCCGTCATTACTCCGTACTTCCGTTTTTACTTTCACTTTCTGCATATAGTGAATTGACTGAGATTAAGACGTTCACCACCATAACTCCTGCACAAAGTTTGCACGGTGCTTATGTGATATCCATTGGCTCGCCTTCATGCTTTAAAACAGAAATATTTCCAACATTGCGACGTAAGCAATTACCCTTAATGAAAATAAATAAAAAAAATTAAAAATATTACTCCTTCAGTTGTAGATGCATTTCCACCACAATCAACAATTTTGTTACTAAGACTTAGTAATCCTGCTTTAGTGTTAGTCAATATGCACAACCTCTCGTGCATTAACTGACACATCACCATAATGCTATGCTTATGTACTCTAAACACACAAATATTGTTGTTTGTACACTGTGAAGTCCCAGAGAAAACACAGAGGGGCTGTTGCACCAGTGTTGGTCGCAGTTGCATCACACAGTCGACAAGCGTCCGAGCCCAGAAACACGCTTCCACGCTCACACAGGGACTTAAGGAGCCGCTATACAACAACATACAGCTCCAAGACTTCCTGGAGGCGTATGAGACATGTACATTATATAATCAGGAAGAGGAAACAGAGAGGGGCGGACACACATGCAACACCGCGTTACGTGATTGCATTGTTCATAATATCCACTGCGGGTTTGACTTCAAATGAGTTCATTTAAAAATGATTCCCCCCAGGGGTCCAAAGACACCACAACACGCCGGCGCTTTCACTGCCTGATCGCGACATGTACAGCGAGTGTTTGTTCTGTGAGCGTGTGTGTGTGTGTGTGTGTGAGTAATTAAGTCACTGCACACAGAACAATAGCGGAGTGACAGCTGCGTGTGTATGGCGGCGAGGATAAGAGCTTCACGTGTGGGATCCGCCGATGCACTGAGCTCCGTAATACTCTTGATTTAATGAGTGTGGGTGAGCTGATAATTACTGCAGAATTTGTTCTAATGAATCAGATGGAGGGTGTGTCAGAACGCGCCGGGTTCTTTATCAAAGAGCGCTGCGGATGAGTTTGGCGAAAGATGCGTTCAATGAAAGCGTGGGGGTGAAGTGATTAAGCTTTAATGAAGGTTATGCTGTTGAAAACTGTCACCGTTAATGTTTATAACAATGCTGAGAAGAATCAAGGTCTTTGTTGCCTTGTTGACTCTCAAAGGGCCTGTTTACACCTACGATTAAAGGGATAGTTCACCGTCGCCATTTACAAACCCTTGTGCTGTTGTAAATTTGCATGACCGCCTTTCCTATGTGAAACACAAAAGGAGCTATTTTGAAGAATTTGTTAGTCACTCTTTTCCAAGCAATTACAATGAAAGGAGAGTTACGCTTCAGAGGTTTATAAAAGGATGCAAAAGCACCATAAGCAGTTTATACTATCATACAGCTTCAGAAGAATACAATGCATGAGCTGACTACTTTAATGTCACTTTGATGGTGCTTTTACATCCGTTTTGAAGTTTACAAGCTCCGATCCATCTTGATTTAATGCAACTACATGTTAAATAGGGCTGGGACAATAAATCGATGCATTGCAAATCGAGAAATTATATTTGATGAATGAGAATTTCTGAAGGCATCGCGATTCTCTCTTGAATCGATTCTGAGCTTAGTTTTGAACAGCAGATGGCACTGCGTGCTTTAGAAACAGTCGTATTCTGCTTGCTTCCAGTTCCTTACACACCAGGGCTCGCAAAATTTCTAAATCCCTGGTAGCCCTTCAGGCAGGTACTCTTCAGATTTTGGTAGCCCGAAAATTAATTTAACTAGCCCAAATAAAAAAAAACAACATAAACAGCAAGAAAGGCTTATTGGAAATGCAAATTCATTCTCTGCCACGAGGTGGCGCTTTAGGAGCGCTGAAATATTGTGGTGTCCCCGGTAACGGCTGTACACAAAGCAGCTCCGTGCTCGTAAACGCTGGTCTATCAGGAATTATAGGTCAAATTAAATTAAAATGCCAACGACACCTTTCTGAGGACAGTCGGTTCCCTTCAGATACATTCAAATAAAGACATCCGCGCCGCATTTTGACTTGACACGTGCAGCGCTCATATTTATTCAATGACATCATTGCCTTTTGAAGTTTAATCCAGCCGTATCGCGACTCTTGTCTTTCCGTCCCCAACTGTAAGACCTCTTGAAATTATAATTAAGACATTTTTTATACCATTTAACGTATTTAAAACTTTTTATGGCCTTAAGTTTGATACAACTCACTTTGTGAGTTTTTAAGTACCCGCGGGAGATCTGTATTTAAGGTAGCCCGTCGGGCAGAGTGGTGATACATTTTGGTAGCCCGACTGGAAAACACAATAGCCCCGGGACGTCGGGCTAGCGATTTTGCGAGCCCTGCACATGCACCACTTGAACCTAAAATAATCATTCATAAAGTTCGAAAAGGTTGAAGCGAATTACAAGGATGTTCACAGTGGGCTGTGTTTACGTTAATCTTGCATCATAAAGCATAAAAGCCGATGTGCAAGTACATTTAACCACTTACATTACTGAGCCGAACGCACAACTGCTCTTCTTCGTGAGCATTTGAGTGTGTGGTTAAAAACTAGCCTAGAGCGCCA
The DNA here is from genome assembly GCF_001515605.1 of Sinocyclocheilus anshuiensis. NCBI lineage: Eukaryota > Metazoa > Chordata > Actinopteri > Cypriniformes > Cyprinidae > Sinocyclocheilus > Sinocyclocheilus anshuiensis. Next base: position 495,296 of record NW_015548213.1, on the reverse strand, counting down.
TCTGCTGTTAGAACCTAAGCTCACAATCGATTCAAGAGAGAATCACGCTGCATTCCGAAAATCTCAGAATCGATCCACGAATCGAGATGCATCGACTTATTGTCCCAGCCCTAATGTTAAAGAGCGCAATTTCACAAAATATCTCCATGCCACCAAATTTTATGAAGGGAAAGGTCTTCTGATTTCATGACTACATATATCCGTGCATCAATATACTAAACAGCACAAACATCAAACAAATGAATAATAAATAAATGATTGCACAAATGAATGAATGAATGAATGGTTTCAATATTTCATTAATTACCATGACTTTTTCCAGGCCTGAAAATGCCAATTTTTTAATTTGTATTTCCATATGTCTATGCATTAGTCCATCACCATGATCTATGTCTACTATATCAAAATGTGAATTCATTAAAAAAATAATAGTAATAATACATCAGTCAGGGTGTTTTCTATGCAGAAATTATCTTCCAATGATCAAAACAGCCTTCATTAAAGCAGTAAAATCCTGAAAATGTGAAGCATTGTCTCAATTGTATTTAATTGAGAGCAATTGTATATACTGTATATATAAGCATTCAGACCACCAGAGATCAGGTGTAAATGGGGCCAAATACACCACAAGAGATTCTGCCAAAGCTGGAAAGGGGTTGTTGCACTGCTCTTGGAGACTTCAAAAAAATCTCTCCAGAGAACAAGAACAAGAACAAGAGCTGTAATGGGTAGCATAAGGCCTCAGGGGCTCGAGGACTGAAAGCAAAATGTGTTCATTACATTTGAACACCATTTCCATACTACACTCCAATCCAGTCTCTGTCTGTTCATAAATATTTGAACAGAGCCTCTTTTAGAGAACTGTGATTTTGTTTTCCAACTGTCCCATACTTTCTGACCAATGAATTTCAATGACTTTTATGTGACCTTTCCTGCCATCTATGATTAATAAATAAGGATTTTCAGAAATTATTCATATTCAGACCGATCTGCTAATGAATCATTCAGACTGAATTGTGAACCAGTTTAATTAAAGCTTTATTCTTTATTTTAAAAGGGATAAGGCACATTAATTGACATGAGCACTTAATCTATGTGCCAATTCACTGAAAAGAAAAGAAAAGAAAAGAAAAGAAAAGAAAAAAGAAAATAACCCTGGCAAGCAATGCTACTCTACCAAAAGGCAACATTTCAGTGTAGATAAAAACATGTTTTATATGTTATAAATTACCACATTCTTTTCAAGGCCTGAAAAAAAAAAAAATCTAATATTTCCAGCTTCTCCATGATCATAGATTATCATAGGCCAAAATGACCCATCTCTACTCCAAAAAAAGAACTATGAAAAAAATAAACAAGTCAGGCTGTTTTCTATGCAGAGACGCTCTTCCAATGATCAGAAACAGTCTCCATAAGCAGCACATTCAGTCTCCTCCCAGCTACAGGTAAACATGACAGCCCAGCGCAGATGCTTTCTGCATACAGAGGAAAACGTCAAACACTGAGAGACGCAGGACTGTTGCACAGCACAGCCACTGTCAGACGCACCCGTCACCCCTCCAGCCCCGCGGTGCCAGTCGCCAGGACTTCGGTGCAGATCTTAGCATGACAGCACACCAAACCACACCAACCTGTCTGCATGCTTCACTCTCTCAAACACGTCTGGAATTAAAAATAGATCTGTGTGTTTCCAACAGGAGCGGAACAAGTCAAGATCTCTGAAACATACTGCTTTTTAAGATGTATATCTATATGTTGTTTTTGTTTGATTGAAAAATGGTATTTGTTATTTTAGTTTAACTTAAATTAATCAGAATTTTGGGTTACACTGTGGCCCGGGTTCATATCCCGGACGAGCCCCCACCACCGTGAATTTGTCAGTGTAAAAGTTTAAAGACATTTTAGATTTCTTAGCAACCTCAAAAAATAAATTAATTAATTAAAATAAAAAACAGCTGAAACTGAATATAAAAAAGTAAAATAAAATAACTACATGTTGTCATAAGAAAAACTCTTTATAAACAGTATAAATATAAAGTATATACCTCCAAAAAATACAATAAAAACAGTAATAAAGCAGAACGTTAATGGATTTTGTTTTTACATTTATTTCCATTTTTATGTAATTTATTCCTGTGATGCGCAGCTGTATTTTCAGCATCATTACTCCAGTCTTCAGTGTCACATGATCCTTCAGAAATCATTCTAATATGCTGATTTGCTTTTATTAACAATATTAAAAACTGTTGTGCTGCTTCATATTTTTCCAGAAACCATAACACACATAACACAAAAGATTTACTTCATGATTTTTAAAGTACTAAAAAAAAGTTTTGTTTTGTTTTATTTAGAGAAATCCTTATAATTTAATGAATGTCTTTACAGTCACTTTATATCAGTTTAATGCTCTCTCTCTATGTATATGTATATATATATACGTATTATGTATATA
>NW_015548213.1:491984-492819 GCF_001515605.1 Sinocyclocheilus anshuiensis | reverse complement strand
ATTTTAGCAAATGGCTGCAATATAACAAAGAGTGAAAAATTTAAGGGGGTCTGAATACTTTCCGTACCCACTGTAACCAAATAAATAAGAAACGTATAACGTTTATTCGCAAAACTAATGTCAAATAAAATAAATAAATGACACAAAGTTTAAATAAAGTCAAAATCAGCAGCCTAAAAATGTGGTCCTACAACTGCAGCCTTTGGTATTGCAGGAACATTGGGTTGTTTTTTGTTCAGACCAATTTGAAAATCGACCCATGTTTTTACCCTGCAAACACGCAGAGCTTCAAATATGAATTGGTGGATCGATAAGAAGACAATGCATTATAAAAATCTAAACAGTAGAGTGTGCGATATATATGGTCTGCGATAATAGCTTAATTGTTGTGTTAACGCTGCGCGATTCGACATTATCGAGTACATCGCGAAAAGCAAACAAAACACACCTAAAGAGTGTCTCCAAAAGTCAACATGATTACAAATGTGATATTGATTTTATACAACAGTTCAATAAACAAGAAGCTAAGAGACTTACGTTTTAGACCGTTTTACGTTTTATCGATAAAATCCCAGAAAATATCGAGATATTTAGAGACCCCTAATTTGTTATTTAATTTATATAATAATTTGATAATTGTTTAATGATTAATACTTTCGACTTACTTAAAGGCTGAAATGTAAAGTTTATCATTTTATAAAAATTTTTGTTTTTGTGAAAACTTGTATATGACCTGTAAATTATGCTTTTTACAGTCATTTTACAGTTTAATATGGTACTATAGACATTGCCCTACCCCGCTCATATGGTATTAATTTTATTTGTGCAGGTCTTA
>NW_015548213.1:490333-491763 GCF_001515605.1 Sinocyclocheilus anshuiensis | reverse complement strand
ACATACATACATACATACATACATATATATATATATATATATATATATACTTACATACATATATATATACATACTGTATATAATTTATATACACTAGAGGTGTAACGGTTCAAAGAAATTCACGGTTTGGTTCGATAAAACACAGTGGTGTCACGGTTCAGTTCGGTTCGGTACGGGGGTAATTGGTTATGTCGCAATGTTGGAAATATTTCTGTTTTAAATCCTTGAAGGAAAGCCAATGGATATCACACACAAGCACCGTGCAAACTTTGCGCAAGAGTTATGGCGGTGAACGATTTAATCTCAATCAATTCACTATATGCAGAAAGTGAAAGTAAAAACAGAAGTACGGAGTAATGACGGAGCTTTTGGCATCTGATGCCGCATATTCTCTCAGAGACGACGAGAGACGAATCTACTTCAACATATGCTGATAAAGGTATAAAGCTAACTCTTTTAATTTATTCCCTTAATATGTCTAATATTACATAGTGAAAAAAAATGAGAAGAAACATATTTCGTGTTAAACAGGTTGTTTTTGAAAGTCGGTGCTTGAAATAAAAGCTTTTTATTTCAATGATTTTGTTGATGACTGCAGTGTTAATATTTTAATTATAGGCCTGTAATTCATTGTATAATAGACCTGTTTTAAAATATCTTTTTTTTTTAAACATTTTAATTGAGGAGTAAATAGCCTAATCTTTTGTTATTCTCGCAGCGCGTCAGTTATGTGGTAAATATTGAGGGGCAAATTAATTGTAATCTTACTTTAATAATACAAGTAACTTCATAATAATAATAGGCCTAACAAAATAAGAATGTAACAGGCCTACATTAATTGGAAATGCCAAATCCTCTTAATATTGCCAATAATTTATGTTTTTGACAATATCTCTGGCTATCATCGATACAAGATCATCGTCTTTCGATGCACCCCAGCAAGGGGAGGTTATCGCGGGGCCTTTCGCAACTCGTTGCCTGTTACGTTGTTTGGGCTGCCCTGTTGAGCACAGTGTCACTGAGAAAATTATATTTCACACACTTTAAGCTCTTTTATTTTCCAAATGTAATAGGATTAGTCCAACGAATCATTCGGTTTATAATGCGTACCGAACCGTAAGCCTCGTACCAAACGGTTCAATACAAATACGTGTATCGTTAAACCCCCTTATATACACATATATAGCATACATATCAACCCTCTACATTGCGAGTAAATCACTCGCATATGCGACTAAATCTTCACTCTGGCGACTAAATGATGTCTAATATTAGCCAATTGCTAATAAATTGTCAGATTTTACTCGCCAGTGTGTGAGTTGGAGGCTAAGTATAAGTTTAGCTCAGATATATTTTCACTCGCCGAACACTCTCTGACTGAGCGCTTCAGAGTTTCTCTCTCCGTCAAGCGATCTGATATTTTTCAGTTA
>NW_015548213.1:470983-489250 GCF_001515605.1 Sinocyclocheilus anshuiensis | reverse complement strand
GGCTGTATTAGATCAAAAGGGTGCTTCTACTAAATACTGAGCAAAGGGTCTGAATACTTAGGACCATGTGATATTTCAGTTTTTCTTTTTTAATAAATCTGCAAAAATGTCAACGATTCTGTGTTTTTCTGTCAATATGGGGTGCTGTGTGTACATTAATGAGGAAAAAAAATTAACTTAAATGATTTTAGCAAATGGCTGCAATATAACAAAGAGTGAAAAATTTAAGGGGGTCTGAATACTTTCCGTACCCACTGTATATATATATATGTATATATACACAGTATGTGTATATATGTGTGTGTATGTGTATATGTTTGTGTATGTGTGTATGTATATGTATGTGTATGTGTGTATATGTATGTGTGTGTGTGTGTGTGTGTATGTATGTGTATATGTGTGTGTGTGTGTATGTGTATGTGTGTGTATATGTGTATGTGTGTATATGTGTGTGTGTATGTATGTGTGTGTGTATATGTGTGTGTATATATGTATATGTGTATGTATATATTTATCAGTCTGGCGAGTAAACAAAAAAATTTACTAGCCAATGGCGATTCAATTGCCAAGGTGTTCGTAGAGGGCTGTATATATATATTTACTTACATATCACACTGTTAAACTTTACAAGGAATATATTGAATGCTGAACAATTAATATATTAATACTGTAAATTAATATAGCCTAAATGCTGTACCTTTAAGATCTTTGATTAGAAGGCGCTTTGTTTGTAATGCAACAGTTAAAACATATGCAACACTCTATCGTCAAACTGCATAAGCAACACAAAGTTCATAAGCTTAAACACAACAGTTTATCAGTTTAAACACAAAGATATGGTAAAGAGCGAGAGTTGTGCTCATGGACGAGCTGAGGGACAGCTTTGCATGCTAGAGTTCCTCCAGAGCTCTCTGACAGCCCAGATCAATAGCTGAGACTTCTGAGGCCTTGCAGGAGTGAGGCACAATTCATTCCCTGACTGGAGATCAATACGAGATTAGAGAGAAGCCGAGGACCCGGCCTCAACACTGCCTCTCTGCTCCGCTTCTTTATACCCTTCTGTCTCTCACTTCAAATGTCATTGGTAGATCCACTCCCTGCTCTCTTTTTCTCCTCTCCGCTGCTTTTTTCCTGCACCTCTCCCCTAGTAAAAAGAAAGCAGAGCTATATGAAGAGCAGGAGAGGAGAGCATAGGGAACGTGCCTCAGATGATCAGAGGAAGGTGAGCAGCTGTGCACCGCGTGCCGGAGCCCGAGAGCTGTGTTCGGAGCCCCAGCCGTGTTTTGACATGCAATCAGATCAGTTTTCTTCTCAGGCTTTAGCAATGCCGTGAGCAAACTGCGCAAGCAGCGACTGTGTGCACTTCCTCAGCAGAGTCCTGTAGAGAGGCTACGTTACACGAGTAGCCATGAAGCTTTCTTGCTCAGCAAGATTCTCTTCAAAGTTTTGCTGCGTCACTTGACAAAAAACTACAGGCTGTGGTGTACTTCAAGCGAAATCAAAGAATGAACTGGTGTAATGTGACTTCTAACAAAAAAGTTCAGTTGGAGTTCAAAAAAGCTTGCCAAAGCACAAGCAACGGGAAACGTTCTCACAACTTTCACTAATGTTTTTTTAAAAGTTAGGACAAAACATTCTTAAAGTAATGTTTATGGAATGTTATTATATTAATATTTGATATACATTCTCATAACGTTGAGACAATGTTCTTACAGTGCCCCTATTATGGGTAATGAAAGGTTCATATTTTGGTTTTGGGAGTCAAAAAACACATTCATTGTCTTATAATGTGCATTTATTTTTACCTTACTTACTCATCGACGCCAAAACAATTCGCTCAACGATTCATTTTTCCAAACCCCTCCTTTGCGTGACGCTAATCTGCGGTGATTGGTCAGATTGGTCTCATTTCCATGTCATCATGCCTGTAATGCCTGATAAAGCAGTGTTTGTGAGCGTAGTGCTGCTTTGTGTACAGCGTTACCGGGGAAACCGCTATTTTTAACGCTCCAAAAGCAGCACCTAGTGGCAAAGAATGAATTTGCATTTTCATTCAGACCAACTCGAAAAGACCAACAAGTGGGCGGGCAATATGCTAATGTTTCACGTTGACGTCAACAAGAAACGGATTGGGATTCATTTTAAAAACGACTCGTTTCAATGATTCAGAGTCGACTCTTTCTTTTGAGAGACAATAACTTTATACACAGTGCACTTTCAGATTTAAAACTTTGCAGGATGTTTTCATTCACTTAGAGCTGTGTTATACACTGCATGAAAGCTAATTTTAAAAAATCCATAATAGGGGCACTTTAAGACAACATTCTCAGAACATACTGTAGTTCCAATGTTATTTGCACTTGTTGAACATTGTACAAAAAAATTATGCAACCTTTAAATGACTTTGTAATCAAGACAAGAAAAATTTACATTTTAACATTCTTAGAATATTCAAAAATAACTGTTCAAATAATGTTTTTTGGTAAATATATAATTAGTAGAATGTTCAGGAAACATTTTAGGCACCTTTAAATAGCATTCTAAGCATAACAATAAAACATTTTAGAAACATTTCAAAACAACATTCTCACATTTTTATAACCTAGATTTGTTACCTGGGAACCAGTGTGTTTTTAATAAACAAATCAATCATTAGGACGTTTTTAACTTCAAATTGTTGCTTCCAGCTAAAATACAAGTCCATAATCCATAATAACACTTCATCCAGTGAAAATGTTGTCTTGTCTGAATCAGGAGAGAATCTGCACAGATCAAACACTGCAGTCCAAAACAGCTCTAAACAAATATATGAAAATATATTTTGCTGTGAGAAATAACAGGAGATGAACTTTATCACTGGAGGAAGTGTTATTATGGATTATGGAAGCAACAGTCTGAAGTTAAAACGTCTAGATGCACATGCAGATTTTCACGCCACAAGACATTAACTGATGGACTGGAGTGGTGTGGATTACTTGTGGATTATTGTGATGTTTTTATCAGCTGTTTGGGCTCTCATCCTGACGGCACCCATTCACTGCAGAGGATCCATTGGTGAGCAAGTGATAGAATGCTACATTTCTCCAAATCTGATGAAGAAACAAACACATCTACATCTTGAATGGCCTGTGGGCGAGTACATTTTCAGCAAATTCTCATTTTTTTCATTATACTTTTTGCATTTGTGTTAACATTTTGAATTTTTTTATTAGTTACTGTGTATAATTTATTTATTTATTTTTCGGAACAGAAGCTCTGGAGCATGACCTTGTTACTCATATATGACATAATAAATTAATGCAAAAGAATTCAAAATGGATAATGTGGAGATAGGTGATAAGAAGTCTGAGCACTGTGTAAATCTCAGATGTTTGTGTGTAATTGTGATTGGGTGCAGGTCTGCTGATGAGGGGAATGTCAGTCTGTAACAGTCACTCACAGTATGGCTCTGACAGCTGGGGTTTACTCAACAGATTAAAGGAAGTGTCTGAAGGCATAAGAAGCAGAGTGTCTGGATTGCTGCAGAGTTCTCAGAGACAAGTGCTATCGTACGCTCTTCCCAGAAGCTCCTGAGTGTCAGATTGTCAGACATAGAGGTTGATTCACCCAGACGTCATCCTGAGAAACAAACCAGACTGTGCTCACCTCAATTATGATCTAGCCCGTAAAATGTTTTGTGTGTGTGTGTGCGTGTGTGTGTGTGCGTGTGTGTGCGTGTGTGTTAGGGGTCATTTTTAAGGGCTGATGCCGATACGATTATTACAGTTAGAATAGAACGATAACCGATATTTTGAACCAATATATATGTCTGGCGTAAAAATGAAAATTAATGTCAAAATTAAGAATAACCATGCCGCAGGGTCTCTGACAAACACTTTCTTTTAAATGCTTTTAAATTATTTTATCTGCAAATCAGTTTTGAAAATTACCGATATCAATAACCATAAAAATGCTTAATATTGGCGCCGATAATCGGTTGACCCCTGGTGTGTGTGTGTGTGTGAGAGAGTGTGTGTGAATTTAAAGTAAATTCCTGATGTTGTTTTTTCACAATAAATTTTACAGTAGTAAAGCAGCACTTTATTACAATTAATTGCACAGTGAAGGGGAACAGGAAATAACTTTCAACTTTCACCACTATCAGTTTTTGAAGTCACATTGTTCCATATACATAAAAACATATAAAAATATACATATACATACACACATACATAACCATTCAAGTTTTTGAAAGAAGTGTCTTATGCCTACCAAGACCACATTTGATCAAAAATACAGTAAAAACAGTAATATTGTGAAAAAATTACAATTTAAAATAACTTAATATACTGTATATCATTTTAAATAATTTAAATATAATTATTGTTGAATTTTCAGAATCATTACTCCAGTCTGTAATATGATCCTTCAGAAATCACTCTAATATGCTGATTTTCTGCTCAATATAAATATTTATTTATTTATTTGTACATTTATTTACTTAAATATTTATTTATTTAGTTACGTATTTATTTATTTACTTTTTCCCTTCATTCATTCAAATCTGATGCTGATAAAGCTTTTACCAATAAATAAAGTATTAATAAAAGAAAAACAAATAAATAAATAAACAAATATTATTATATTATATTTAGCTATTTCATAATGCACACACATATAAATAAACCAATTGTAATGGGTGAAAATTAAACTAGTAAACCAAATGAGCATGTTCCCTCAAGTGCAACCTAAATGCATAAATTTACAAAATAAACAATTTTATTGCAATAATTTACTGCTTACTCTCATAAAATCATGGCCATTGTGTGGTTGTTATCAGAGTTAAGGCATGCTAAGAGCAGAGGCTGAGCTGACCGATCCACAGAAAGTTCTTAATGGTGAGCGGGGTGAAGATGGGCGGCAGCAGTTAGATCCGTTACCGTCACCCGTGGAGGGAGGGTCGTCTCTGAAGGCGTATGAGGACAAAGTGCTTCTCTCTCTCTCTTCCTCTCCGCTCTAATAAGACTCCGATCTCTCGGGGGAAAGCGAATGAAGTGGGGTGAGGGACGGTGGGCCAAGCCGAGGAGGGGGTTGAAGTGGTCTGGGTTTGACGTTTGGGATGAGGGGGGGGCGGATCTGGGCTGGTTTGGATCTGTCAACAGCACACTGACAGGTCAGCATTAGCACTAAAGTGCAGGGCTTGTCATGTTGTTTCTCTTCAAGCATTCGCATGCACACACACACACATGCAGCGAAACACACATACCCATATGCCAATGCAGTCACACGCCACTGAACCATCTCGAAAATGAGATGGAGCTCAAATAAGTTCAGAGATTCATTATACAGCCAATCTCAGTGAAACACACTCAATATAAGCCCTTGATTCAGGCCAATTCTCCAGGAGCGCCCGCCGGTGCCGTTTCTGCATGAGTGCTTCTCATTCTCCCTACGCTGAATATGAAATCTGGTGAAGGCTCAGATCAAGCACATTAGGTTATATTGCCCTTAACTCTGACCTTGTGCTATCTTTCATTTGCAAGAATGTTGTAGCCACATAAAGCATAATGCTCGGCACTAAATATCGAACACAGCAGGCTTAAACGCTTTATGGGAATTGCGAAAACTGGCTATGTTAAACACAAAATGATATTACTATGATACCATTCTTAGCTGTTATCACAATTCACCGGCAAATAACGAAAGATAAATGCTACCACTTAGCTGCTAATGGTTTCATCTTCACAATCAACAATTTTGATTGAAATCATTAACTTTCAATGATATTCTGCAAATTTCACATCACATAAAAGTATGTACTCGTATTTGCAGTAGTTTAATACATACATTAATTAGCCTTCTCTCTGGAGTCCTAGCTTAGCAAATACTGAGAATGAAGAAAATACTAAGTGATGAGAAGACAAAACTGAGGTAATAAAAATAACAACTAGGCCTACATTGCCGTAATTAAACACAACTGTGTACAGGTTCCTAATTTAAGATGTTATTCTGCATATATTTTAATTGGCAGTGACAGTCTAGTGCTGCAGTCACACTAGTTTTGTTTGTGTCCAAAGAAAAGAGAAACAGCAGCGACAGAAAGAGGGTGAAAGTGAGCTTCTAGCCACAAACAGCCTCTCGCTCGTCTACAGACAGCTTTTAAATTTGGCAGCGTGACCTACATCTGCCCCGACAGAACACGAACGCTAAACTGAGTAAGAGATATTAGAGCTAAATCATTTTAGAAAGTGCTTAGGGCGCTAACCTCTCTATTAGCACTGAAACAGAGCTGACACTCAACTGTGTCACACACATCCTTACAAAGACCTTTAATGGTATTTTAGTTTTGTGCTTTACACTGCTTTACAGTGATTTTACCACAGTAAAAGTCTGTTATGTAGCACAAGACAAAATGGACTGTAAAAAAACAACAGCATCGCTTTTTGCGTTCCAAAAAAGAAAATCATACAGCTACAAAATAACATTAAAGAAAATAAAAAAAATAAAAAAAAAGAGTAATTTTTCGGTCCCTTTAACCCCTTGTCTGTATAATTATGTATTGATTTATTTTCTCAGACTTTTACAGCAGGACACAATATTGGTTAATACATCTGTAATTATTGCCCTGTGCACATTATAATCTAATAATACACTTAAAAAAATTCCCATATTAAAAGCTGTTTGATATATTTCCTGGTAAAGGCTCACACCCTTAGTTCTCTCTTCGCCAACAAAAACTCTTTCTTGGCCCTGTTTCTTCTGCATATTTCACACACACACACACACACACACACACACAGACACACACAGCAACTGTTGTGACGGCAGCTGTGGAGACCATCAAGTTCTGACCTGTCAAAAAACTCACAAACTAACCAGTAAATCAGAATTTAACTTAATTATGTTATAATTATTTATTTTATAATTTATGCATTTAGCAGACGCTTTTATCCAAAGTGACTTACAGTGCACTCAGGCTATACATTTGTTACCAGTATGTGTGTTCCCTGGGAATTAAACCCACGACCTTTTGCGCTGCTAACACAACGCTCTACCACTGAGCCACAGGAACACTAACACTAAGGGAATACTACACATTATGTAGTAATATAAATCACTCAGTGTCATTCAAAACAGGCTATAAATAAAAATAGATAAATAAATAAGCATTTTAATACATTTAATTTTAATTTATTTACATTTTATATCATTTTAATTCTGTCATTAAGTAAAACACTTCAAGAACTAACCCTGAAATTGAGGGTTTGTAGTACAGATTGTCATATAACTGGACAAGTAATTAATAAAAGAATAGTATTTTTAATTATTTTGTGTTTTTATTTTATTAGAACTCAACAAGGAGAACTGAATGCAAGTTTACTAAATCAATGCCTAAAGAGCTATTAACATTACCCAATAGCCCACACACCCTAAGTGACATCAACACTAAAGGAAACTCATCATGGGAAGATCGGGTCGTTACATTTATTTGAACAACATGCCTTGACGAATCGCCCATAATAAGACCAGGAATGTGCATTAATAAAATAAACAGGGTCAATTTTGATTTCATGTTGACTGCCTGTGCAGACTTCTACTGTAAACAAGATAACAAAACTGGAGAAACACTGCCCCCTTGAGGACAGAGCGGGTATTACATAAACACACCCAACTTCACAGTCCTGGTAGTTTTTGCCAGTGGATTTAAAATCTCATTTTTCTTTAGTGAAAAACTCTAAATCCTAGCATTAGATGGGAATCAGGTGTCCAACCAATATGGTGTGGGTGGATGGATGTGTGCTTGGGTGTTTCTGTTTTCTGTTGTTTCTGAGTCCTCCTGCACTCCAGGGGGTTTGGGAGACTCCAGCAGGGGGTCTAGGCCTGTCACCTCTGCTTTAGAGCACCCTTAGTGCCTGACCTCATTCTGCCTATCCGAGCGTATCTGCATGTGTGTGTGTGTGTGGCTTCCACTCCTTCCAGATGAGCCATTGCTAATAGGCTGTTTGACAGAGTGTTTTATTATCAGAGCACTATCAGAGCTGACAGCTGTCAGCTGAGACAAACATCTCTGCCTGACTGTACGTGTGTGTGTGTGTGTGTGTGTTTCACCAGAATTCAGTGATTGCACCAAATGCCCCAGAGATAAAGACACTGGAGCTCGTGAGCAGATTTGGCATCATGAACAGTTCAGAAACCCTGCCGAAAAGAGCTGACAGCAGGAGAAACGTCAGCTGGATGTCTGCGACACTTTAGAGGCTAATTCAGTAGATTTTAACCTTGAAAACCAAAGTTTTTCTGATGTCATGTTGTTTTTAGAGTTTGGTTCTTCTGGTATTGTGCTGGATTAGGGATTTAAGTAATGAAATTTAAGTAAGAAACGTACTTAAAGTGATAGTTCACCTTTAGTTGCTGGTCTCCATACTTGCATAATGTTGTTTTTTCCCCATACTATGGAAGTCAATGGGGACCAGTAACTGAAGGTGAACTATCCCTTTAAGTTTAACTCTGAAATGTGAGTGGACTGAACGGTGTGTCCAGTTTTAACTTTCAAATAAGCAGTGACAACTTTCAATACAACAGCACACACAACCTTAGTCATTTATAGTTAGTAGTCTTAGTAGTCTAACATTAGAAGGATGTTCCAAGCATCCAAACATTATGAAAATGTTCATTAAATATGAATATCATAACATTTCAAGAATGTTATCAGAACATTTTAACAATTCCATCAATGTCACAAGAATGATTCATTCATTCAAATTGTAAGAACACTTCATTCTAACATTTACATAACCTTTATACAACATTAGTAAAAAGAATGTTTTTCTATGAACATTTCCGCACAACTATTTTGATGTTAATCAAATATTAATATAACAGCTTTCCAAGAATGTTGTTTTAAGAATGTTTTTTCAACATGGAACGTTTCATCGTAACATTTACATAACGATAGTGAACATTCTGGTTAGTTGTCATTCTAGTGTTAAAAGGATGTTCTAAGAATGTTTTTCTAAGAACATTTTCTCCCAACATCATAAGAATGTTCCACAAATGTTGTCCTAAAAACATTTTACCAATGTTTTGAGAACATTCACCAATTCTATGAATTGCATAATCTTTATTTACCATATATTTAACATCAAATATGCTCTGACTGGTCACTTTGATTTCAGTGTGGGCATTACTTGTTGCTGGAAACTTATTGCATCACACATTCATTCATTTATTTTATTTTTATTTTTTTTAAACATCTTGAAAACAGGCAGCAAGCTCATATTGTGAATTATAAGCATATCACTCAATAAAACAGATCTTTAAAACTCTTCAAAAATCTTGTCACACCTTCTTTAACTTGAAAAAAAAAACTCTTTCATTGCATCATTCTCTGTGCTCTGCTTCAGTCTTCATGTTTCATCAGTCCAGTGTTACTAAAACTATTAAAAAATATCGTTTACGTTGAAAGCTGAAATAAAATAAAATATAAATATTGGATGAAAAATGTAAATGAAAATGTAAAATGTTGCCTTGGCTACTAACTAACATAAGTTGAAGTACCAAAATTACTAAAACTACAATTAAAATGAAATAAAGCTAAATAGACATTTTAAAATTGATTAAAATGTATATATTTTAATTTAAATATATAATTAAAAAATATATAAAAATGACATAAGCACATGAGAAAATTACTTCAACTAAAACTAAAATAAAAATACAGTTAATGATAAAAGCTCATTCAAAACATTAATAAATACTATAATGCTAAACACTGCAACAGTCATGCTGGATAGTGGATGACTACAGTAGCTCTAACAGAGCATAAATTAGCATGCAGAGATAGAAACACACACTATCAAAAGCAAATTAGACTATATAGATATATCAATGATCAAAAATATACCATAATAACAGTTTTCACCAAAACTGAATAGATAGTTAGTCAGTCATTAGTGGTGTTTGATAATGTTTGGCCAGAAACTATGATTACCATCATAAATTCTTGACATGTTAAAACTCTACACCCAGACTCTGTTAAACAACAAGTCAAACAAGTGCAGACCAACAGAAAAACAGACTCAAGGTTAAAAAGTGAGAATGAACGCACATTTCATTCAGTCTGTTTCTTTCTGTCTTCTAGCACTTTGTCCTCACTTGTATCTCTATATTCTTCACAGTAGCCTTGAAACTGAAGTGAGAAGTGCTTTGAAAAGGAAGAGAGACGGAGCGATGGAAAGCGGTTGAAAGAGGGAGGAGGGAGAGAGAGTAAGGTCATGTATAGAGTCTGATTGTGAGGCGCCAGTCTCGGCATTGATCAGAGAGTGCGCTGTATCGACTAAATGACAAATGAGATGAACAAGCCTCTCCTCTGAAGACTCGGCCCCTTTGAAGAGCTCTCCCAACACTCTGTCTGTGTGTGTGTGTGTGTGTGTGTGTGTGTGTGTGTGTGTCCACCAGAGATAATATCCTCTATGCCTTCTTATCTACCGCCCTAAACTGTATTTTTCACCTTGAGGAGTGAACTGTGGTCACTGGTGGGCCAAACAAGCAAACCAGAGATTTTCTTGTTAATTTGATGACTTCATTAATTACTTTTAAAAGAAGGTGTGTGTGTGTGTGTGTGTGTGTGTGTGTGTGTGTGTTTGTGACATATGAGGACACAAATTTGTATAATGACATGGGTATGACATAGGTATTACAAGGAGAAGGTGACTTATGAGAACATTACCCCATGTCCCCATT
This sequence comes from Sinocyclocheilus anshuiensis, assembly GCF_001515605.1. Classification (NCBI taxonomy): domain Eukaryota; kingdom Metazoa; phylum Chordata; class Actinopteri; order Cypriniformes; family Cyprinidae; genus Sinocyclocheilus; species Sinocyclocheilus anshuiensis. The sequence continues at coordinate 478,531 of NW_015548213.1, read as the reverse complement.
TTTCAAAACGCTTATAAATCATACAGAGTGAGTTTTTTTGAGAAAGTAAAAATGCACAAAGTTTCCTGTGAGGGGTAGGTTTAGGGGTAGGGTTGGTGTAGGGCAATAGCACACACAGTTTGTACAGTATAAAAACCATTACACCTATGGAATTTCCCCACAATTCACAAAAACAAACGTGTGTGTGTGTGTTCTGAATGGACTCCTCTTGTTCTCATGAGTACAGGCAAGATAGCCTAGCTTTCATTCCCACACACACACTGGTCAGTTTGATGGAGGCAACAGTTAGCAGTCCATTTAGAAACTGTCAGATTTACCTGGCAGTATCTGATGCTCTGTTGCCATGGTGATGGATCTTGCTGTCGCTCTGCGCAACCAATCAGAAATCTAATGTAGATGTCAGAACACTATGATCAGGCGCATGTCAATAATAACCTCAAAACAAAGCCCCCAATGTTATTTCAGAGTTCATACTGCCATCTAGTGACCGCTTAATACATGCGTCAATGTATTAAATGGAGAGAGTCTACTATAAAATATAAAATTACGTCATAATGTATTCTCTCATGTCGTTGCAAATCTGTATGATTTTTTGCTTTTTGAACATGGAAGCTTTTATTTTCCATATAATGAAAGCATATGGGGACTGGAGTGGTCCAGCTCCAAAAATGGCAAAAAAGCACCGGAAAGTAGTTCATATGACTACATTTCAAGTTGTTTTAAACCATATAATACTATAGCAATGTTTCTGAAACAGACAAATTATGGCACTTTTAGGTTGTTTTTGGAGTCTACCTGCTCCAGTCCCCATCCACTTTCACTGTGTGTGGGAAAAAAGCAGCTTTGACATTTAGCTAAACTTTTTGTTCCATGTTCTTTGTATGAAGAAAGTCATTTGGTTTGGGGGAAAAAATAAATAAATAAATAAATAAAATAAGATGTTTAGCAAAATGTGAAAGCTTTATAATGAAAGCGGATGGGGACTGGAGTGGTCATGTTTCAAAAAACAACTAAAAAGCACCATAAAGTAGTTCATATGACTTGTGCACTGTATTTCAAGGTTTTTTAAAGACATATAATAGCAAGAAACAGACAAATGACGGTACTTTTTAGGTTGTTTTTGGAGTCTAATTGCTCCAGTCCCCATCCACTTTCACTGTGTGTGGGGAAAAAAAAGCAGCATTGACATTCTAATAAACTTCTTTTTCTGTGTTCTATGTATGAAGAAAGTCATTTGGTTTAAAAAAAAAAAAAAAAAGAAGAAGATGTTTGGCATAATGTGAAAGCTCCTATTTTTCATATAGGCTAATGAAAGCTAATGGGGACTGGAGTGGTCCAGCTCCAAAAATTAACCTGAAAAATTAACCTGAAAGCAGTTAATATGACTTCTGCTCCATATGTCCAGCCATACAATAGCATTGTTTGTGAAACAGACAAATTATGGCAATTTTTTAATTGTTCTTGGAGTCTAATTGCTCCAGTCCACTTTCATTGTTAGAGGAAAAAGCAGCTTTGACATTCTACTAAACATCTTGTTCTGTGTTCTTTGTATGAAGAAATTCACTTGGTTCGACATGACCTAAAGGCGATTAAATAATTTTACACTTTTTAATTTTTCTTGAATATAAACATTACCTGGGGTGGTTAATTTAATAAAATAGCAGTGTGTAATAATCATATATTTCCATAATTGGGTATTTATTGGTATAGGAAGGTTTTTTTTTTTTCACAGGCAGGCTCTGTATGTGTATAGGTAGAGACGGCTGTATGTGCTCTTGTATAGATACACAAGTATGAACGATGTATGTTTATGGAGGTGTATATGTATACTATATGTGGGTGTATGCATATATGCATGATTACATTGATTACAGTGTCATTAGGTTTTTTTTTTCTTTCTCTCTCTCTTTCCTTTGATTTGCTGGCATGGGGGTTGGGGGATTGTTCTCTAAAATGTGAAAAGCTTAAAATAAAATATTCAAAACAAAAAGAATATAAACATTACATAGCATTGATTAAATAAATATAAATTAGTCAATAAATTATAAAAAAAAAGTAAATTAATATTTCATTTGCATGCTGTACATTTATATTATAAATAGTTAAATACGTTTTAATACATCAGTGTCATTTACATAATACAGAAATGATTAAAGAAACTAGTTTAGATTTTTTTTTATATTAAACATGCAGAAATTAGTTTATATGTTTGTGCATACATTAAACATTTTCATGAAGGTTTCTAACCACTAGAGGTCAGCACTTCCATTTCTAAATCACAAGAGTAACTATAAGTGCATCATATAATAAAAACAGTAAAGAGAACCACCTACACAGACTAGGAATCAGAAAACTTCACATCTGATCCATTTCACTTAGATTCCAGATTTGTGAGAAATAACCATTCGACGCAGTTTCCCCTTGAATGTATCTGATGAATTCAGCAGTGAAGCCCTTTCACAGCATGAGAGCTTATGCATGTTTTATAGCCGGATCATGCCTCTATTCTTCCTCAACGAAACATGTCGTGACGCAGCGCTCTCTCTTATCACCACGACAACACATAATGGCCACTTCACAAAGCAATCGGGTGAGAAATCCAATTTCTCCAAACGACTGTCTTACCCACTCCAGCCACAGATAAAGCGTGTCTGTGTCCCTGTCATAAAACGCTTCATTACCTTCCAACAACACATGAGTGGAAGACCAGACAGAAAGACGGGTGATTATACAGCATGACCAACATCAAGTTATAAAAGAGCAAAAAAAATATATAAATCCATGCCAAAATCAGGTGGATGAGAAAGTCACAGCACAGCTCTGCCCTAAACAAGCTGCAGGATTTGAAGTAGCTTATCATTCATATCTGTAGCAAAAAAAATATATATTTAATTGTTTTATGTGTCCAAGTTTATTGCTTAGGGGTTTGGTCAGAAAACTATGGAAGTCTAAAGGTAACTGTGACTTTATATCTCACAAATCTGACTTTTTCCTCACAATTCTGAGAGAAAAAAACAACAAAAAAAACATTTGGGAACTATCTTTCCCCTCAGAATTGTAAGATATAAACTCAGAATTGCAAAATGTTAACTCGGAGATTAATTTTGAGACAAAAAGTCACAATTATCTGGTTTTTTTTAATTGCATGGTAGAAACAAAGAAAACTGAATTTGTGAAATGTAAATTCAGAGTTTATATCTCAATTGTGACTTCTTTTTATCACAATGCAAGCGCATATGTAGCAATTCTGAGTTTATATATGAGTGTATTTATTTTTATTCCATGGTGGGAAAAAAAACTCAGAATTCTGATGGAAAAAAGCAAGAATTGCAAGTTGTAAACTTGGAATTGCAAGAATAAAAAAAGTTTATTCTGATAATTTTACATCTCACTATTCTTTTTAATCGTCAGAATTCAAGCTAATATCCTGAATTTCAATCAGAATTATGATATTTTTTTTTTTGTAAACTCAGAATTCTGAGGAAAACTGCGAGATCTAAACTTGGAATTGTGAGTTTATATTTCGCAATTCTGACTTGTTTTCTCAGAATTGCAAGTTTATATAAAAAAAAATGTCAGAATGGTTAAATAAAGGCAAGTTGTAAACTTGGAATTGCAAGAATAAAAAAAGTTTATTCTGATAATTTTACATCTCACTATTCTTTTTAATCGTCAGAATTCAAGCTAATATCCTGAATTTCAATCAGAATTATGATTTTTTTTTTTTGTAAACTCAGAATTCTGAGGAAAACTGCAAGATCTAAACTTGGAATTGTGAGTTTATATCTCGCAATTCTGACTTGTTTTCTCAGAATTGCAAGTTTATATAAAAAAAATGTCAGAATGGTTAAATAAAGTCGCAATTACCTTTTTTGTTTTTATTCTGTGGTGGAAATAGGCTTCCATACAAAACAAACCCTAAATACGAACAGTAATAATAGAGACGCTTCCCTTCAAATGCTAATAAAAAGTAGAAGTGCAGAAGGAGCATGTGTGTGTCGTCTGGCTGACAGATCCCAGGAAAGCGAGGCCAGACGTCCATGTTTGAAGCACTGTGACTCATCGCGGGTGATAAATCATAGCCAATTTATGACACCGGACTGGCACACAGCCACCCTTTACCCACACACACACTCACACACAGAGAGACAGACAGACAGACAGACAGACAGACACACACACACACTCTCACATTTCTCTTTCTCTCTCTCTCTCTCTCTCTCTCATCTCATCTTATCAGGTCTGACTGTTATCCAGGGATCAATAGCGCTGTGATTATTATTCCTCCGGCAGAGCTCAAGTGAACATTCATTTCTCTCGGCACATAGCTTTTCCAGAAGCTTCCCTGCTCTCTCACACACACACACACACACACACACACACACACACACACACACACACACACACACACACACACACACACACACACACACACACACACACACACACACACACACACACACACACACACACACACACACACACACACACACACACACACACACACACACACACACACACACACACACACACACACACACACACACACACACACACACACACACACACACACACACACACACACACACACACACACACACACACACACACACACACTCTCTCTCTCTCTCACACACACACACACACACACACACACACACACACACACACACACAAAGCAGTGTTATGAGGAGCTGAATTATAACAGGGAATTTTTATCCTAATTATAATCATCATGACTGATAATCATCCCTCTCAGAAAATAACTGACAGATACTGGATTTTCATTAAAAGCCAGACATCTAAATTAATCTTGAATGGGTTATGGGTCATACTTCATGTTAAAAAGCATTTTGTGCTATTTTTAAAATCACTTAAGAGTTGAAGCTTTCGCTCACAAAAAGTGCAATGCTATTCTATGATACTCTAAGGTTCTTCAAATAATTATATTTAGAAATCAATACTTTCATTTAGCAATGATGCATTAAATTGATTAAAAGTTACAGTAAAGATTATTTCTATTTCAAATTAATGCATTTTTTTTTACTTTCTATTCATAAAAGAATCCTGAAAAAAATAAAATGTATCACAGTGTCCACAAAAATATTGTGCAGCACAACTGTTTTCAACATTGATAATAATCAGAAATGTTTGTTGAGCAGCAAATCAGCATATTAGAATGATTTCTGAAGATCATGTGACACTGAAGACTGGAGTAATGATGCTGAAAATACAGCTGCGCATCACAGAAATACATTACAGTTTAACACATATTCACATAGAAAAGTTATTTTAAATTGTATATTTACATTTATAAGTTATTTTAAATTATAATATTTCACAATATTATTGTTTTATTGTATTTTTGATCAAATAAATGCAGCCTTGGTGAGCACAAGAGGCATTTAAAAAATTGTTTAATACATTTAAAAACATAGAACAGAATATATAAAAAAGATAATCATATAAATTTAACTTCAAAATTACCTTAATTATTAAAAAAATTACTAATCTAATTTTAATTAGACTCTTTATTTTAAAATATATGGGATTGCAAATGGTGGTTACACTCTTCAGGACGATCAAAAGGCTAACAGTTCCCATCAGCCACACGGGTTACATTAGTGCAGTGCAGTTCTGACCCATTAAATGACATTAAGTCAAGCTGAGGGTTTCCTGATAAATCACAGAGCGCTGGCCTGCTAAACCTCTCATTCATCTGAGCTCAGAGAGCCGCCTGATTGATTTAACAATTACAGCAGCGATGAGCAGTGAGAAACCAGCCTGCCGGAGAACATTAGAGAGTACAGGGGCGTTTTCAGTCCTGAAGTTTCTGTTTCAAGATTTTTGTAAATGTTCACATGTCATGTGACAGACAGCTAATACACACTTAGCATGGATTTTTCAGTACAGCAAAGGCAGTACAGCATACTTTACATAAGCATGCAAGCACAAACTGTAATGCTTGACCAATGAACTGTAAGTGTACAGTCTCGGTGTGCATACTTAACATACTTAAAGGAATAGATCACCCAAAAATGAAAATTTCCTGAAAATGTACTCACCCCTCAGGTCATTCAAGATTAGGATGAGTGTGTTTCTTCATCAGATTTGGAGAAATGTAGCATTGCATCACTTGCTCAGCAATGGATGCTCTGCAGTGAATGGGTGCCGTCAGAATGAGAGTCCAAACAGCTGATAAAAACATCACAATAATCCACAAGTAATCCACACCACTCCAGTCCATCAGTTAATGTCTTAAGCAAAATGCTGTGTGTTTGTAAGAAACAAATACATCATAAAGACGTTTTTAACTTCACATTGTTGCTTCCAGCTAAAACATGAGTCCATAATAATGCTTCGTCCAGTGAAAAATCATCTGTTCTGAATCAGGAGAGAAATATGCACACATCAAGCACCATTACAAGGAAAAACATGCACCTTTTCACTTCAAAAGACATTAATTGATGAATTACTTGTGGATTATTGTGATGTTTTTATCAGCTGTTTGGACTCTCATTCTGACGGCACCCATTCACTGCAGAGCATGCATTGCTGAGACAGTGATGTAATGCTACATTTCTCCAAATCTGATGAAGAAACAAACTCATCCTAATCTTGTATGGGCCTGAGGGTGAGGACATTTTCAGCAAATTTTCTTTTTGGATGAACTATTCCTTTAATTATGACAGAACACAAAATCACACCAATGACAGAAGTTTTTGCATCAATGCATTTGCGTAGGCTGTTACAGGCCTTAAAGATAAACTGTAAATTTAACAATGAAAATGCATCAGAAAGCAAGAAACAATAAAAACGCTTTAGGCATTCAGTGTTTGTGATTGTGTGCAGATGTGTTTTGGACGGTTCTTCAAAGAACAAAAACACAATGCATTATTCAGTTGAACATTTCAAAGGTTTCAAGTATAAATTTTCAGCACGTCCTGACACATATTTGATCAGGAGACGGTGTTGAGAGACGGCTACAGGAAATGAACACACATCTGAGAACAGAGGGTCCTTTAAAATGGAGGCATAACCAGTCAAACTAGCTACTAGCTAGAGCAGTGTTCCCAACTGGGGTGCTGTCTGTCAAGAGTAGGGGTGCAGTGTAAAAAATCATTTTTTAATATTTTTAAATTGCTAAAATGTTCAAAAAAGCAGCTATTATATAATATCCATTTCTGATGTCGCCAATAATTAGAGATGCACTGAAATTCCGGCTGCCGAAAATGAGTTCACCGCTCAGGATTCACTTTCACCTGGTGTGACGCTCTGTGTGTTATCCCGCTCTATGCGTGTGTGTGTGCTCCGCTCAGTCGCTCACGGCCCATGTGAGTGCTCCACTCGTATACCGTTCATGCTCATCGGAACAGCAAAGTCCACTCAAAAATCAAGCTGACAGGAAACATCGATGTAGTACAGTATTGTTTCTGTCTGCAATAGCCCTACTGTGTTGTAACATGGTGTGGTAAATGGGCAACTCTGGTAACACTGCCCTCTCATTCATTGATCTGCTAACCGTTATGCTCACGTGTCCTCTGATAA
>NW_015548213.1:464517-470716 GCF_001515605.1 Sinocyclocheilus anshuiensis | reverse complement strand
TTTTTTATTTGTGCTATCATTAGTAATTGCTTTATTTGTTCTTATTTGATTACTGACTCCTTGTCATTTTTTATTCAATTCAAAGTTTTAAATCAAGCTATCTCGTGCTACTGCAACAAAATTACCCAGCTGTAAAATCAAAACTTTTTTTAATTACCATTATAACTAGCTATCTCACAATGTTTACATATGAATAAAAGCCTACATTAAAATCTGTCATATAAATTGATCTCTTCATTAGAAATTAGCCTACTGATTGCCACCATTGATGGACAATTTTTTTTTATAATATAAAAAATATCTGTATGACAGTATATTCTGCAGTTCTTCCCTGCTGTACCGAATATCTATACTTTTCAAAGTATCATATCGAAGTTAGAAATTCAAATATTGTGACAAAATTAATTTTGTAGGGTGCCACAAATTTGTTAAAATTTCCAAAGGGTGCCGCGACTAAAGAAAGGTTGGGAAACACTGAGCTAGAGAACTAGAAAAACTGGATATCAGTAATCACCAAACAGCATGCACTGCTACACATGAGCAAACACACACACACACACACACACACACACACATCAAACTACGTCCTAGTCAAAAAATGATGGAAATTCAGTCATAATAAAAAATTAATTAAAAAAAAGACGAAAATAAGTTAATCAATATAAATCAAAGAAATTCATATATAATGTTTTACAATTATTTATTTATAATTTTATTGATTTATTTTTACTTACTTATTTTTTATGTTTTTATATTCTTATATTCTTGTTGGTGCATCATGATTTATGATTTATTACTTTTCAAGACCCTTTTAATAATTCTGATTCCTTAAGAGTTTCATTAGTGATTATATTTACTTTGAGGAAGATATATTTTGGGAAAAATACTCACCAAGGCTGTATTTATTTGATCAAAAATACATTAAAAACAAACAAAAAAATCTGAAATATTATTACAATTTAATATACTTGTTTTCTAGTTTAATATCATTTAAACTGTAATGTATTTCTGTGTTTTGTTTCTTTTTATTTTATTTCTATTTTTTATTTATTTATTTAAAGTTTATTTTATAGACTGTTCAAAATAACAGCTTTTATTTTAAATATATATACAGTATACATTTATACAGTTTTTTTTTTGTTTTTTTTGTGAACAATCGAGTGAATGTTTTATGATGCAACCAAGCCAGCACTAACCAACATAAACGAAATTGGAACCTTACTCTGGTCTTTTCAGCAGCCCTATATAATAACCACACTATATACAGTTTTAGCAAATGGCTGCAATATAACAAAGAGCGAAAAATTGAAGGGGGTCTGAATACTTTCCGTACCCACTGTATATTCATCATGGAAAGTCACATCCGACGTCCAAGGCCAGAGCATGAGCAGGCAGGAGTCTGGAGGGGGTTACGGTGACATGATGACACCTGGTAAAACACTCACCCGTCCAGAACTAGCCACTAACTGAAGGCCCTGCAGGATGAATGAGCGAGCGGCAGCCCGTCGAGTCCATAAACACACAGACTTCCTAAAGCGAGCCACAGCAGCGCACACATATTTCACAGGCTCTAAACAGCCTCTCAGGGCTTGAGCAGCTTCCATGAGGATTGCATAAATCTATTTCCACATGAAGACGACAGACTGGGACGTCCCGTGAAAAGCACTGCAACTTAGAGGACTGAACTCTGACGTCAAACTTACTTTAAACTAACATGACTACCAATAAGCTAATGCTATGGCCAAAAAAACAATAAATGGCTGACATTAAAATTCACTATTTTGTTAATAAATAAATAAATTAGAAACACTAAAATTGCTGAAGAAAACATTTTAATGAACTGTTTAAAATTTGAATATATTACTTTTTAGATTTCCTAAAGATACATTTAACAGTGTTTTATCCCTGTAATGCTTGTTGTATCCTATTTGATACACAATTTCCAAGTCCTCTAAATGATCAACATGATCAAAATTGCTGTTAAAGCTATTTCACTCAATCTACTGCATGCCTTCTGTTGTCTGGCTGATTTAGCAAGTAAAAGACCTTTTAGAGAATTGTACAAACATCCACCTTCAGCTCATGCTTCACTGCACTTTTTGTTATGAAATCTGAGATTTGTATAAAGTAAACATAAGAATAACTTTGATATTGTTAGTATAACATTTCAAGATAAACACTTAATAAACTGAAGCAACTTAGGTTTATCCAGACATCATAATGTGAATATTAAATATGATCATCAGGCTTTTGAGGAACATTTATTTGTTCATCTTTCAATCATCACTGCATTGCACTGCAATATATGCTTTAACTATAAAGCATTTGAATGTCATCTTACTAAGGCATATTATTTTGGGAGATATAGAGTGACAAATTATATTTATATGATTTTATGCAAGTAGTCCACAATCTCATTGATTTACATTACAACCTATCAGAATTATCATCTTACTTTTTTGTCTATGTAAATATCAGCATCTGCACCAAATTTCATAATTTTGCTCAGTTTTTTTTTTTGTCTAAAGGTTCAATAAACTGTTCCATTAAAAAAAATCAGAATATTATTTCATATATCAGGCTTTACAGGGTTCAAAATTAATTTAATTCAGCATCTAAGTGCCTAAAGCAGCCGTAAAACATTCAAATCAAAGACTAAGAGCACTACTCTGTATTTGTTTTAGCATCCTATTACCAGAAATGGAATCATATTGGCTGCAAAACTACAAAAAAATAAAGAGCACCTTTAACGCACAGAACATTAAAAAAGCCTTGTTGTTCACTCAACCACACAAGGCCAAATACACGCACTGAGCCCTGAACATCTGATATAAACACACAAAGACGCAAAGCTACTTAATCTAATGCACATAGCAGAAATAATATTTAAATCTAATCCTCAGAAATGCATGAAGGCAAGTGCATGGCATGCTGTGAACCTCAGAGGACCCAAAAGCAGTGAATGGAAAAATCTAGAAGGGTACAGGAGAGGAAATCAGTGAGAAAGAGAGAGACAATATAAAAAGAAAGAAAGAAAAAAACAACAACAAAGGAGATGATGCAAGATTAACAGTATTGAAGAATGGATGCATGTGGCAGTGAAATGTTGTCTGCAGAATCAAGAAATGCCAGCAAAGCCGGGCGGATGAAAGTGTGGAGAGGATGTGGAGGGTGTGAAGAGGGAGGAAGGTGTTACGTGGCTCTCGGAAGAATCGCACACAGCAAGGCCACAGATGCAGACGTCTGGTCTGACTGACTCCTGATGTTTCCATGGCACCCGCGAATGAAAAGCTCAGCACTCCCAAGATGAGCAGCAGCTCTCAAGACACACAAACCTGAACGCTTTCCTGACTCTACAACTGCAGTGAGCATTTACCCAAACAAAGAACAACACAGCGCAACTGATTCTGATTTCTGTCTGCAAACATAGCGGTCATGTCATTTTCGACGCAAAATCCGTAGTATTTTCATTGAACATGTCTAAAATAAAAATAAAAAATACAATAAAATTAAATAAACATAAATGTACTATTTTATAAATATACATATGTGTAAAAAAACATTACATATACATATTTTTATCTCCGTTTTATGATGCGAGTATAATAAAACAATGAATATATATATATATATATATATATATATATATACTTTTGATAATGCCTCTTATGCTCACAAAGGCAACATTTATTGGATAAAAAATACACTAAAAACTGTAATATTGTGAAATAATATTACAATTTAAAATAACTGCTTTCTATATGAATTTTGTTCAAATGTAACTTATTTCTGTGATCAAAGCTGTATTTTCAGCATCATTACTCCAGTCTTCAGTGTCACATGATCTTCAGAAATCATTCTAATATGCTGATTTGCTGCTCAAGAAACATTTCTCATTATTATCAATGTTGAAAGCAGTTGTGCTGCTTCATATTTTTGTAGACTTTTGATGAATGGATAGTTCGAAGGCAGTATTTGTTTGAAATATAAATATTTTTGTAACATTTTATCATTTTTGTCACTTTTGATCAGTTTAATGCAACATTGCATTCATTTTATTGTGCACTCCCCTATGTAACATGTCAATTACATGAGATATGAACATGCTAATCATTCAGTACCATAGTATCATCATTTGACACCACCACTGTACCTCTTGTTGGTGCTATTAAAATACATTTAATACATGTTAAAGTCTTTAAGACTAGACCATATGGGGCGTTATATAACGGTTCTTTTTTTTTCCTTCAGGTATCAATGACAATATCCTCTGCTTTCAAAGTCAATGCTAATGCTAATTAGCTTCATAATACGGATTGGACCGAGCAGACACAATGCAAGTGTAGCCAGACTGTGCCGTTTACTAATTGAGCTAACATGGATTAGCAACTGCGGTCATGCCGAGAGGACGATTATAAATTGCCAGGAACAAAAGCGGATCTAGCCAGAGAGATGTCACCAGAGCCCAGCAGGAACAGACAGCTAATTAGCTTGCTGACTAAACACAATCTATCAGGGCTTGACAACATTAGCAGCAACGCTAATGAACAAACTACAGCTATAAACACACCAGAGGGACGAAACTCTTAAGTGGAACTGAGATTAGCCATTATTCACAGTGAGAGCCAGGGGCACACAAGAGCAATGACTCCGACAGAGGTAAACTTCCCACATTCCACTGCCGTGACAGAATCATGATGCTTTTCCTGGATGATTCCTTGAGGAAAAAGACATTTATTTAGCATGAGGTGGTCCGAAACTGGTGAGTCGAACTGAAAAATCATTACAAACACTGACCATCGCTGTTAGTCACACAGACTCACTGTCAATTTGGCATCAGATGAAGGGAAATTATAGGAAGAGGTAATGATTAGTGATGCACCATAACTAAAGTTTCCATTTAGCTGAAAACCAAAACCGAAAAAAAATTATTTAATAATCAACAGTCAAAAAAACCCCAAGTTGTATATAAGCTTCTAAAATGCACATAAGGCACTTTTTAATTATATAATTATGCTTTCTACAACAATCTATAAACATTTAAATGGCGTCTGTAATAAAAGACAACAGGCTAATTACATATATAATGAATATGTAATGTAGTGCAAATATTAGCAAAATGCTTTCTCTTATTTCTTCTAGCTAACTACCGAGTTAATGGACAATGAATGGCTTACCTGGGGTAAATGTATACAGTTATGTGGCGTATTGTTTACAAGCTGTTTTACTGGCATCTTTGAAATGCATTCTTTCATGACACATTAAAGAACATCAAAACTGCACTTATTGTTTGAATTTTATTATAATATTGAATGAATTTGAGAACCCAGACGGTGTTTCATATCAAAAGTAGCAAAGCATAAAGCCTATTGCGACTATTGGATAACAGGCGCACTAATGCTTAGTGAAGTTTTGTTCTGAACTGAAAGATCTTGGTTCATCAAAATGAGGATCGATTGAAATCGCAAAATCATTTCAGTCAATGATTTCAGCAAAACTCAAATTAATTTCCAGTCAAATAGTTTTGATTGTTGTAATTTTAATGCATCACTAGATATATAAGTGCAATAGCAGACTCAACATTCCTGGCCATTCCCAAGCTTCGTGAAATGAAATCAATACACATCCAGATGTGATAACCACTAGGGTTGGGCCGATAGACGATGTCATCGTCCATCGCCAATGGCTGATAGACATCACGATGTTGAGCCGGCATCGCGATCCCCATCCCCCCTCCCCCTCCCAACCCTAAAGGGAATAAATAAGCGATGGGAGGAAAATATATATTTCAGTATTTTCTCTCGCAGTTATATCATTGGGCAATTATACTGTATATAAATTGCGGGCATCAGGGAGCCGCTATTATGCCTGGCACTGAAACTGCTTTTGAATGCGCGATCGCTTTTTAGTTTCACTTTCACTTTCGAGATTCGCAATCGCGCGTACTTGGTTTCTACTATGGAGCGGCAGTACTTACCACACATTTTACAAGATTATATGTTTGTCAGTGGTGCTCAGGATCTGCAAATTATTCGCCATCATCCTCAGTCATCTCCCCTTACTCTGTTTATGTGGTAAGTGAAATTTTATGTACTGTAATGTAACAGTCAACCGTTAACAATTGTTATTTGTTTTCCGTTTGTTTTTCCGTACCTTTCTAAATAAGGATTCACGCTTCGGGCACACCCCATCAACCCCC
>NW_015548213.1:426437-464310 GCF_001515605.1 Sinocyclocheilus anshuiensis | reverse complement strand
CCCCCCATAACCCCCCAAACCCCCCCTCCCCTCCTGATGACATCGTCCATTACGATGTTTCGCTGTACACATTGTCCGATGCCAATTTGGTAGACATCGCCTAACCCTAATAACCACTATAACAAGTCAAAAAAACAGAGGCCCAACAGCGAGGCGTATAACACTCTCCCTCTCTTTGATCTGGAATAAATGTGGAATACTTTTATATCTACATTATCATGAACACTGCCTCTCGTTATTTAAAATAATTGTTGATTTTGTTTTTTTGGGTTTTTTTTGGGGGGTGGGGGGGGGGGATTTTGATGTCAAAACGTAAACAGACATGAATAAGACACATTCAGTAAGCCACCAAAATACCAGTTACACATCTGTCAAGTCAAATTGGGGTCATAGTCAAAGCTTTACTAGCTCAAACTGTTTATAAACCCAAAAAGAGCATGCTTAAAATTATTAATGCAGTTATATAAGACCTCATTGTTACATTTTTGATTCAGCAAATGACACAAGTCTCAGAAATAAAAGTCAAAATATCTTAACGGTTTTGGCATCGTTTTCGGTTCATTCATCACACTAGAAATGAAAGTTCAGGTTGAGCACATTAGAGATCAGCGTCTCCACTAAAAAAGTCAATATTAATGCAGACTTATGACATACCCTGTCTTTGTCGTCGGCCACATCACACAGCACGTCATCCAGGTCCAAAATGCCTCCGTCTCCATGTTCTAACCGATTCACCTGTATCCAGTAGCCTGGGTCCTAAGAGAGGAGAAGTGAACAGACAGAGTTACAATGAGGCGATTTGTGTCACATTTTGACAAACAGACATTCAAATGTAGATCACGGTCTTAAAATATCCATAACTTCTTGTCAGTAAAAGGCGAAAGTAAAGAAACTGTCAGGGTTCCTGTCAAGATGCTACATAGAACAACCAGAGAAGACTGAGAAATATTTAGTACAGTATTGAATGAAATACAGGGCTTATTTAACTAAGTATCAATACAAACAAAGTTATTCAGCCATCAATATCACACCGTTACTGTCTGAGTATCTAAATAACATCACCAACCAGTATTTGTATTACTTCTCTGTACTTGACTGTGTGTCCTGACTGAACTCGGCTCATCTGAACCGCTGTAATCTCATAACTGGGCACAGCTGAACGACCCACAGACAGCTTGTCATCCACAGACCCTGGAAGAGCTTCAAAGCGCTGATGATGAAGATGAAAATGGGGAAAATTGGGGTCGCACACTGATGGAATGCAAATCTCTGCCGACCACGTTACTAACTGCCAGTCTAAGAGTGATTTCCAGCTTTATGTGCCTTCTCATCTCTCTATCTGTCTACAGTATCTCTTTTTTCATCCATAATCTGATGCATTTCCAAGTAAAACCGGATATTCTGTCAGAAAAAAAAAATCATAATTTTTGGCATTACATGATTTAATCCATAGAGAACTAACTGGATCATGGAGAGTCTCTATAGTATACATCAAATGTTTGAAGGGGGTTCCTTCCTAGTGACATCAGGCAAGAAGAAAAGACATTTTAGATGCAGAGCAAGATGGGAAACTTTGATAATCAATTCCAGAGACTTGGAACTACTAACTTCTTGTATAGATGCATAGATATATTGTGCACAATAAGATCAGGAACATGTATTAAGAAAGAAAATAAATAGGTATTTTAATGTAAAATTAATTTTAAAATAGTGAAAACAAGCATGAACAATTAAATATCCAATAGCAGCCAATATTGAAAAAAAAAAAAAAAAGCATCAATATCGATAATTAACAAATATGGTAACAAAAACTGCATCCCTAATGTTACCCCCCATCTGCTCCGATTGAGCTAGTATTAACCAATCATCGATGTAATTGAGTATGCGGATGCCCTGGAGTCGCAGAGTAGCCAGAGCAACATCCACACACTTCGTGAAAGTGCGGGGTGAGAGTGACAGGCCGAAGGGAAGAACTCGATATTGGTATGCTTCGCCCCCGAAAGCAAACCTTAGGAACTTCCAGTGTTGAGGGAGGATGGAAACATGGAAATAAGCGTCTTTGAGATCTATCGTAACAAACCAGTCCTCGGACTGGATTTGAGATACTATCTGCTTGATAGTGAGCATCTTGAACCGAAGCCGTTTGATAGCGCGGTTCAGAAGACGGAGATCTAAGATCGGACGCAACCCCTCCATCCATCTTCACATCTCTGGCGTGCCATCCTCCTCTTGGGATACATGAGTGGCTAATAATAGATGCATGCTAACTGTAACGCATTACTTAAAAAACATTCATGTAACATTCATTTATTTGGCAGAAACTTCTGTCCAAAGTAGGGGTTGCACCGACTAATCGACTAGTCGACTTCAATTCTCTCCCATGACTCTTTAAGCTTGACGTCGACTAGTCGCTGGTCCTATAGAGGGCGCAACAGGATAAGAAATCTTTGAAGGACTTCAACATTTACGCTCCGTTTCCAAACAGTTAAAATGACAAATAAATGCATACTCTGAAAGCGCTCCACAAGACATGTGTGATTATATTACTGAATGCTCGAAATTGAACGGGATAATGCACGTTTTAAACAGCTTATTGTACAGGGAAGTTAATCGCCGTTCTAATCTAATGCGCTGCTGCACTGTAATGCACATCACGCGCGCACAGAATCATTCAGCGCGGAAATGTATTGTCAACATTGTACTGTGATTTCTCAATAAAATTGCTTAGAAACTGAAAAGTTCAAGCATATATTTCTTAATAACTAAATCCCACAGCTTCATTACCGAGACGCTGCCAGGTAGAATTAATTCACACATGCAATCGCTCTCACTAATGCATTCATATGAATGTAATCTTTGCTGTGCTACTTTATCTGTATCTGATTTAGAACGAGCAGAAATCTGTGAGAAATATAACGACCCAAAGACAAAAGAACTGATGAAAATGAGCTGTTATAGGAGCAATAGCCATGTGGGCAGCACTGTGTCATATGCCATAGCTGTGCACAAGGTGTTTATCACAGCTCCAGACTTATTTGTTCATTAATGACGTCAGCGACTAGTCGACTTCGACTCGACTTTCATCACATAAAAGTCGACTTTAAAAAAATCAGAAGTCAACCCCTAGTCCAAAGTGACTTAAAGTTGTACGTTTTATCAGCATGTTTGTTTCCTGGGATTTGAGCCCATATCATTGGTATTGGTTGTGCCATGCTTTAACAGTAAAGCTATGTAAAACTAAAAAAAGAAAAAGTGTTACTTGTAACCCCCTCATTCTAACAGATTACTTAAAACATTGAATTTATCGGCATAATCTTTTTTTTAAATAATCCTAAAACAAAAAGGAGTGAAACAGGTTTGTAAAAACATTATAAACATCTAAAAAACTACCAAATCATGTGGTTTGTGCAGAAACTTGCTGTGGGGAATAAAAGAGAGGGAGATGCTAGATGTAAAGAGCTTTTTATGACAAGACAAAGATTGTAAAATGTCATTAAACGTTTCTCTTTATCTTTGACACTGTTGTTTAACCACTGTTGCTAAAAATAACACTACCAAAAGGAAAATATGAGGAACAAAAGAACAATGGGTCTGAGATCTCTAGATGTTTCAGTGACAGGTGAAGCTTGTGTAAGAAACTCGCTCTATGAGATATGATGACCTCATATACAACAATACAACAATTATTAATATAACACTTTTATAAGTAACATTCCTCTTCACTGACACACACACTGAACAAACATTCCTTTGTCCACCGTAAACGCATCTATTATCAGCCGCTCACGTGTCCCAAGAGGAGGTCAGAGACGTGAAGATGGATGGAGATAACATTCCAGGATGGTGTGAGATCAGAGCAGACAGGGACGCCTTTGTCAGCACATCATTTATAACTCGATGAAGTAATACAACCAGGTCTGAATCACAACACCAAACAAATCCAGGCTTCAACTAAACCAGCTAGGAGCAGCTAAGACCTCATCCATCTCCATCCGAGGGGAGGAAAGTGTGAATCAAAAAAAGAAAGAGAAACAATGTCCACAACCAGCTGCAGAGCTTGTTCAAATATTGTTCTTTTCATGAGTGCCGTCCCAATGATTTCATTTTTTCTTTCAAATGCGGATGAGCTCTAAGCAATCGTAAGTTCAGAAGATACCCGCAGACAGCCGCTGCATTCTCCAACCCGCAACCTTTTCACCAAGGAAGTGAGTGACACAATACAGATGAACGCTCTGTGAAAGCATTTTAGCTCAACAAAGTACAGGATCTTTACAAATCTTTCCAGAACTAACCACAAGCTTTATCTTTGCAAAATCAGGGTGGTTGGGTGACATGTCATGACGCTTTCGATGGCTGTAAAGCACCTACTGTATCAAAGACCTATTGTGAAGAGCACACCCGAGGCAAGAGCCATGCAAGAGAGACGCTTTATTCCGGGAAAAGTGTAAATATAGGCTACCTTTTTTTTTCAAAACTGCATGCCTGATGAGCTTGGGAAAGCAAGAGCCATGCAAGAGAGACGCTTTATTCCGGGAAAAGTGTAACTATAGGCTACCTTTTTTTTTAAAAACTGCATGCCTGATGAGCTTGGGAAATGTAATAAATATCTAAAGTGGGTTTCAAAAGTTTTTTGTTTTTTTTCATGTTAACCTGAAAATTAACAAAGTAATTTAAAAAAAACAAGTATTTAAAAAAATATACAGTAATTTTAATAAATATTTCAGAAATATATTTTTACATTTTGACAAAAAAAGAAATATTTACTTTTATTTCTTTTTTTAATTCAGCAATTTGTAATTTGTAATGAAACAAATCTAAATGTTAAAAATAAAAAACAACAATGCCAAATAAACACATTCTCATGATCTCACGTAGCCCACTTTATATGTTGAGTAAAAGTAAATGTGCACCAACAAGTACTTTGTTTTCCCGATTAGTCACATTACATCATTTTCTCCAGTAGCAATGATCTCTATCTTTACTACACAAGACATCTGTAAACTGATTGCATACAAGATGACGCTTGTTCTTATTCTCTGAGAATGATAAGCACTCTATTTGTGCACCTGATCTGTTATTGTTCACAGACATCCATCATTATGTAAGACGAAAAAATAGTTGAAAATGAACATGCACATCAAAAGTGCACATTCTATGCACATTGGTATTATCTGTAAAAATGATTGAAAGATTTTTTTTGTTTTTGTTTTTTTTTGTGGGGAGTGGGGGTATAAAAGCTTGTTTCCACCACAGAATGAAAAAAAAATAGGTAATTGCAATTTTTAAAAATCTCATAATTCAGACTTTTCTTCTCGCAATTCTGAGTTTATATCTCACAATTCTTTCTTTTTTTCTTGCAATTTTAAGTTTATATCTCACAATTTGACTTTTTTTCTCAAACTTGCACAATATAAACTCATAGCTGCAAGAAATAAAGTCTGAATTGTGAGATAAAGTCGCAATTACCTTTTTTATTTTTTTTATTCAGTGGCGGAAACAAGCTTCCATAGAAAACAGCATGAACAAAATGCAAAAATTGCATTCAAAGACACTGAGATCCGCACACTTCCTGGGAATTTTTGCTTTCCTAGTTGTTGAACTTGTATGACTGCTGGTTTGTCTGAAGTCGAGTAGTTGGCCACCAAAGCAATCTAAATCATTATTCATAACCACCAAAATTACTCATAATTACTTCTTAACTGTAAAAACTGTCAGTTGACCTAAACATGCTAGTAGCAAAATGAACTATCAAGAAATAACAAGAAATATTTAAATGACTGAAATCAACCAGACAAGTAGTTTACACCAATAAAGTATGTCCTATTCCTATGGGTCAAAAAACTGTGCAATTCTACGTTCTACTTCAAACAAATTAGGACAGGTCCTATCAACCACAATTGATGTTATTAATTATTATTTAACAAATATAATTACTATTATTGTTCCCACCCTAATAATCTAGAGCTAAGAGAACATTGTGTGGTTGTGCAACCATGAAAGTCATCAATTTGTTTACAGTCGGTTTGCCTTTAAATCTATCGCCACCACGACACGTCACACAGAGCTCGACTCTGAAACGCTCTAATCAAAACTTCAAAAAGCGTTGATAGGCATATGCTTCCAGAGGCCTAGCACTCATTATTAGCTGATAAGCATGCGTGTAACGGCATGTCTGAGAGCACGTGTGTACACCAGCATGATTAGGTGACAATGCTGGCAACGAGACAAACACAGCTTTCACAGGGCGGAAGACACCTCAATAAAGACGCAGGTCTGAAGGGACAGATATGATGCCTCTCTGTTCCCTAAGGCTCAGCTGCCGTGTCGAGACTCGTCCGCCGCTTACTGTAGAATTAGATGCCTAGATCTGATTCTAGATTCATTGGTAAACCACACTCGATGTCCTACCATAGATAAACTCAATAGAGAGATTTAGGAGAATGGTGTGGCCTTCAAAAGCTGTCCTGAACTCATTGCTCAATCATTTCTTGAGGTCAGACATCTGACTTGAAAAGTCAGTGAAGATTGATCAACTTCACTGAGAATCATCATACGAGTTCATTTCCAAAATGGAGGCGACTTATGTCAAAGAAAAAACAAGCTTTTATGGATTTTCATTGCATGAAAAGATGTGGGCCAAAGACGAGGCATCCCATTTTGGTGTCTGCATCAAATTAAATTGACAAAAGTGATTTTATATACACAGAAAGCATATTAAATACTAGTGAAGTGTCTATTTTAATGTTTCAAATAACTTTTGAAAATAAAATGTCAAAATCTGGGTGAAATAATGTTCCAGTGTCATTCAGCGTAACATATATTTATGTAAAAATGAAACAACATACTTATTCTGACCTGTACTTATTAAAATCTATAAAGTTTTATAAATTAAATTAACTTTTTAAATTATAAAAGTTATATAAAAAATTTGATTAGGCTATATTTTAAATGATTAAAAATATCTTGCTGACAAATGGGTAAAAGTTAGTGGTTTGAAGGATAGCGGCAAAGATTGGTAAAGATTTCAAATTCCAATTATTTCATTTTTAGGAGCTGAACTACAACCTTAAATACAGTCTTTTAATGCCATTTAATGTTTCAAAATATGCCTGACAGAATTTAATTTTTGTTATTTCTTTGGTGTATCTGAACTATTGTTACAATTAATGACTTTTTTCTGTAAATTATGATTAAAAAAAAATTATAGCCATTATTGTTTTGCTCAGAAAAAAAAAAAAAAAACATAAAATTGAACAGGAAAAATATATAAATAAATAAACCCGTATTAAACATGTATTGTTTTGATGCTTGAAAACTCCCTTCATGTATTACTTAATTCATATAAACTGCTACATTTTAAAGCACTAAACTAAGTGATAAATGTCTGCTGCAATAGGCCTAGGCCTTGTTGATTTGAAAACAAATGGCTTTAGTAAATGTGTCTTTTATCTTATTTAATCACAATTATTGCACCGTAATTCTCATCTTGCG
Organism: Sinocyclocheilus anshuiensis; assembly: GCF_001515605.1. Lineage (NCBI taxonomy): Eukaryota > Metazoa > Chordata > Actinopteri > Cypriniformes > Cyprinidae > Sinocyclocheilus > Sinocyclocheilus anshuiensis. The sequence continues at coordinate 456,819 of NW_015548213.1, read as the reverse complement.
CACTTCATACTCGTGAACAACCATGAGCAAACCACACAGAAATATTTAAACTCAATAATAACGAGTCTTAGCTCCTTTTCTCTAGCTTTATTTTATATTCACACTTCCTGTGAAGGACATGTACTCTGCATTTGGAATGGGATCTCATTTGAGATGGCAGAATACATGATGAAGAGCGCACGGATTAAAGGAACGCATTGATTGCCTACATTTTACCTTGACAGAACATGCTGAGGAGTTTGAAGAAAAGATTTCCAACAAGCATATCATCTGGAACACGGTATTATGATAAGTCCCATTCACTTACACAAGAGAAGGCAGCACAACAGATGTCTGTCATTATTATTATTCAACCAACACGCTCCTTTTCTCTAGCTTTATTTTATATTCACACTTCCTGTGAAGGACATGTACTCTGCATTTGGATTGGGATCTCATTTGAGATGGCAGAATACATGATGAAGAGCGCACGGATTAAAGGAACGCATTGATTGCCTACATTTTACCTTGACAGAACATGCTGAGGAGTTTGAAGAAAAGATTTCCAAAAAGCATATCATCTGGAACACGGTATTATGATAAGTCCCATTCACTTACACAAGAGAAGGCAGCACAACAGATTTCTGTCATTATTATTATTCAACCAACACTTGACTGAATCCCACCGTCGATCCTCTGAAACACCCTGACACTCTCCATTTCTGTTGAATTTGTTTAAACTGGATTCATCATATTGTGACAAGGCCCATAAAAACAATAAACCCCGTCACTGACCTCATGAAACTGGCCTTTGCTTAACAGAAGAGTTCACAGAGGACACAAGGAAAGATGAAGGAGAGGAAAATGGCAATTAGACTTGAAGTTTATGAGAAAAGAATGAAGAGGGGAGGAAAGCTGTTGAGGTAAGCCTTGGGTCTTAGCCTCAGCCTACAAAGTGTTTGCCAAAGGCTCAACATCACGCTAGCTGTACTGGCTCAGAGACGAAGACACCAGATCCAAAACTTCTGAGCCACTGCAAACACCAAGATGAAGTATCTGCCATGACACAAGCTTCAAAATATTACAAGTTCATCTCTGAAATAACAGGAGAGGAACAGGTAACATGGGAGTCCTGAGGTCATCTTCATTGTAATAGCAGTTTTTTTTGTTCATTTCAGTGAACTCTTCAAGATCCTCTCTAATATTTACAAGCTGGTTAGTGTTGGTTTGTTGCTTGTCAACACAGCCTGCTGTTCACTAACCAAAATGGTCTTTCTGGTGAAGCTGGTTGACCAAAGAACTCTTGCTAAGCTACGAATGGTTTAATGGTTTAGGAATGTTCACGTTCTTGAGCTGAAATCAGCCAATCAATATTGCCATGATATCACTTTTCTGCATCTCTAGAGTTATAAGTCAAATGACATTTACACCTCAAGTGATTGGCTCAAACCAAACTGGTTGCATGGCAAACATGGCAGATACCAAATTTAACACTGCAGTTCTTTATGCCCAATTCTGATTTGATTTATTGATTGATTTATTGACTTTTCAGCATCATTACAGGTACCCAAGGACGCTTGTCATTAGGGGACACTGAATTATGTTGCTGTTACAATAAAATTTCAATACCAATTTACTTCATATAAAATACAAAAATTTAAAAAAGAAAGAAATTAATAAAATACATCATAAAAATACACAAAGTTCTTTTAAAGTCCGTAATCGTTTAAAAGTCTACACGTATAGGGAAATTTGTTGACTATATCCATTTTTTCTGACGACCAGCTTGCAACTTCTTTTAAAAGTTACACATATCCGATATCTGCATTTACACTATACACATGCAAAACAACCCAGGGTAGATGTACTGACAGGTTGCCAGGTCTGCGAAAAAAAACCCAGCCCAATTGCTATTCAAAACTAGACCAATCACATTTTCCCGTGGTTTTTCCATCCAGCAGGTGTCCACCTTCATTAAAATAGCAGGGGGGAGAGAATGCTTTAAAATGTGGACTAAAAACAACCCATGGCAACACTAAAAATAGCCCAATTCTACAGAAAAGCTGAGGACTTGGCAACACTGCAAAAAAACATCCACTTGAGTCAACATCAATTGCCACCGTCGCTTTTTCAATGATGTACGACTTGCACTGTCAGGAAAATATCTGATCTGTCCGTTTACATGACAGACACAAATGCACATATCCAATTCATATCAGACTTATTTCCAAATATGAACGAGGCCTGAAATCAATCTGAGAATATTGAAATCCATGTGCTTTTTTCCTGCTTACCCGTTTGTGTGTGATATCCAATCTGTGCCACAGGGGGAAGGAAAAAAATAAGAAAAATATGAATTGGGTCACTTGAACCATGAAATGTAAATATGGCCTTATAAGGGTTCATGTGACAGCCAGGAAACTGCCACTGAAATGAATGTGAATGCTAACTGATAGCTTTCTCTAGGTATTATACCTCCTTCAGGGTTAAACCAGCATCCAAACATGAGTTGGTCATCAGCTATGTTGCTTTCTTCAGCATTTTCAGCAGTGGGTTTGGACTGGATATTTTTGGTCCCGAGAGAAGTGGTTGTGTAATGTGTGATGTCATGTTTTGATAACCGAAACGCTGCTTGAGCGCTGAGCCAGCATGGAGCACAGAGAGCCCCACAACAGACAGGATACGGAGATAATCAGCCAAGCAATGAATACTTAAAATCACATAAGGATCCAATTGAATGAGCCTATAATGATACGTAATTAAAGCAATTAAGGCATTAGAGATGAGAGGTTTCTGTCTGTGGTCTAATACAGAATGGATTGGGGTGAGGGTAGACTGTGTGCATATGGAGAGTTTTAGAGGGGGTTCAGGAAAGAGATAGGAAAGACAAAGAGAGGTGACCGAGTGCCCATCCTAAAGAAATGTAGAGAGAAAAAGAGCACAGCTGTGAAGGTCAGTAAATCAACTCTGAAATCAGCCAAATTCATCTTGCTGTGTGTTTTTACTTACAGGGACAAATCTGCCTTTAGGAAACTTAGGGGACATTCATAAATTGAAAAGTTAATAAAGTATATCGTATTTTTTTATTTTCTTTCTTTTTTGTTTTATCAAAAAGTTATTATAGCTTTAGAGTTATAGTTATGACAAATTCACACTGCAAAGATAAGGAAATATAAATGTTTATATAATAACAACATAAGTCTGTTTTGTGCTCATTTAGATAGAAAATGTGAAAGTAAGTAAATGTGTGCATGACAGAGCAGAGGAGGCTGAAAAGTTGACGAGTGTATGTGTAACACAATACTTGTTCGAAATTTGAATTAAATGACAATAGACAATGCAGTTTTTGCATCTCATATATGTGCTATTTTAATAAGTTCCGTCAAAAGTACACAACCAGAATTAAGGATATCTATGATACAACAAATATATGTACAGTCCCAAACCTTTTACTACAGTGAGCTAAAAAAAATTAACACCAAACAAAACAATGAAAAAACAAACCTAAGCAAACCTAAAAAGAACACAAAAACCCCAAAATAAAACTAAACAAAAAATAGCACCAAAAAAAAATAAAAAAGCAAAACAAACTAAAACAAAAACACACAACAAAAAGAACAAAACAAAACAAAAAACAGCAAACAAAACAAAGAAAAAACTAAACATACCAAAAAACAAAAATATCACCAAACAAAACAAAACAAAAAATAACACCAAATTGAAGAAAACACAAACAAAACAAACACCAAACAAAACCTCAAAAAACATCAAACAAAACAAAACAAAAAAAAAACAACACCAAACAGATCAAAGAAAAAAAGAAACAAATCAAAGCAAAAACAACAACAACAACAACAAAACATATAACAGCTTTAAAAAAAAAAAAATGTAATATTATACATAAACATTTAATTATTTTACTCTTTTTAGATCATCACAGTTATTTATTTTTTTTAAATGAGCAATTATTATTTCTAGATACATTTTCATATTTTATGGAAAAATTTGGGACAACCAATAAAATAATAATATACATAATAGGCTTTTTAAAAAGTAAAAATAAAATTATATAAATTATATTAATAATGCATACATATATGTATATCATTACATTTAAATTAAATTATTTAAATACATATAAAATTATAATTTGAATAATCATCCATCTTTGAAGAGCACCCACATACAAATCATCTTCACCTGCTTCAAGTGTGATTGTTTAAAGTGCTAAAATTGTTGCAAACAAACCATCAACCTTGGCTGTGATTGCTCCATTGAAATGTCGGCGACTGGATATGGCTGTCGACCCATTAAACGGCAGACTAAACATCAGTTTAGCAAATTCTACGTCAGCACTTCAGCGAAGGAAATTCAAGATTTGGCACGTTCAAGAAACAGGTCCTGCACCACCAAACGGCTTCAGCACGCAGCAGTCAGCACTATCTCTCAGTGCATTGTTTATTATTTCATAACCACGAGTTATGCATGCCAGATGGAGGCTCAGACGATGCCAAGTGGAACATACGGCTGCGTGTCGGTATCACAAAACACTGCAAAAGGAACGCAACCAGGAAGTGGACATATGGCACGATGCAAACTCGGACAAACGGTAAACTGTGCTAATGTTATGTTGTGTAGAAATCATTAGAAGCTCTGAGGTGCTGAGAGGAGACATTAAAACGCCCCACGTGGACCAGATTAGTATGGAAAAAGCAGTCTGCGGTTAATTACCGTTATATTTACCGTAAACCGTGACCACAGACAGGGCCTTAATCATAACTGATGTGTTATGTGTTGGCACTGTATCTTGCTTTCTTTCACCCGTATATATATCAGGTTTGTTTTTCTTCTCTCATCCCAACCCTGTTACTTGGCTTTCAGCGATGACATAATTTATTTATCTAGAAAACATGCCTCTCTTTCTTGAGAATAGTGGTTTAGCTTGGGCTGGGTTCACTAAATTGATTCTTTTAAGGTTTGGTAATGAAATGCCTTGGTCAAGAATAAGTGTGTAACATTATATAAAGAGAAGCTTTTCTTTGCAAAAGCCAGGGTTTTGTTGTTTTCCAACATCACTGTCTTTGTTCAAGAGACTCCTAGTGCATGCAGAAGCAAAATTACTACAAATCATATGCATCAGAGACTCGTTTACAAGTAAATACACAATACAGAAAAAAACAGGTAAAACATTTATAAACCTTTAAGTGTGTGCTTTACATTCTTGTTGTGAAGCACATTTTTAGTTCTTTAATATTTAGAAAAATGAATATGCTTGTGTTTTATTGAAGTATAATTTCTATAAAAGTGTGTGACAGAAACATAACTTTTTCATTTTATTTTTTAAATGATAAGTTTTAAATTATAAGTTGCAAATATTTACCCAAACAAAGACTTCTTTTTATATCCAACATTTCCTGGATTTCCTCATATATATATATTAAACATTAAATTAAATTAAACAGTAATTACATAAAAATATTAAATCGAAATATTTAATCAAATTTACAAAATATTTTACATTTAAAAATAAATAAAATGTTTTTAAATATAATTTATTTGATGTATTTATTAATTTATTTTATTTGTATTTTATTTTATTATATTTTTTCATACTGTACAGATTAAAACAAAGAAAAAACTAAACATACCAAAAAACAAAAATATCACCAAACAAAACAAAACAAAAAATAACACCAAATTGAAGAAAACACAAACAAAACAAACACCAAACAAAACCTCAAAAAACATCAAACAAAACAAAACAAAACAAAAACAACACCAAACAGATCAAAGAAAAAAAGAAACAAATCAAAGCAAAAACAACAACAACAACAACAAAACATAAACATAAACAATGCCAAACAAGGAAGAAAAACAAACTACACAAAACAAAATAACACCAAACAAAACAAAATATTAAAACAAAAACAAAACAGTTCAAAGCACCTAGACAACACCACTGGCCAACACAAAGTGAAATTAAGGCCCAGTTTGTTAACACTAATTGGGCCATGCAGACATTGCATGGCATCCTTTCAGGAGTGTGCAGTCAAGAAACCTAATTAATGTGTTCTGCCGTGTTTATTTAGCTTTGTCTGCTAATATTAACTTTGCTAGCTCTGTATGGTGGGCAGTCAGCCAGCTTTCCTTCCAGCAGCACAGAGATCTTAAACAGTGGGAGCTCCACTCACTGGCTGTACTGTAACCCCACAGCAGCTAAGACGGGGTGGGCTAACGTAAAAAAGGCCAGAGAGAGTTAGCATGACTGGGGAAAAGTGATTACAGCCTGTGTGGAGTCAGCAGCCCATTCAGGAAGTAGGGAGGGATTCTCTGCATCATGTTGCAAAGCTGTGAACCCACAGCTGACGAGTGAACGGTTCACCAATTTAACCCTAGAATTAGCACAAGCCCACGAAAAGAGTCACGCACCTCTTAATGCTTTGCAGAAGAAACATATTTAGACTATTTAAACGGCATCCTAACAATGCATTAGCAGCTTATTATAGTGTTAATATGGGGGATTCATCCATTGGGGGCATTTTTGGCCGTGTAAACCTTAATAAACCTTCTTAAAACACTCTTTTAACTTTTACTCTTCAATTTCTGACAGCTGGAACACACACATCACAGTATTTTTTTTTTTCCTAAGCAATCAATTTCTAAACCAACAAATGTTATTTTCACCACGTCACCATTCATTCTGAGGTAGAAAATAAAGTTGTGGAAATGGCATTATAAATATGTTTCTAAAAAAATTGTTGACTGCGAATTTAATATCTAATTCTGGCTAATTCCACAGCTAGAAATCCAAATACCCTTATGAAAGTGAACCATGGTTGTATTACAAATAAAACCAAAAAAAAAACATGGTTATTGCATGGTAACCGCAAATTAACCATGGTTTTGCTAAACTAACCATAGTTTAACCATGGTATTTGTAGTAAAACTGTGGTTATGCAAATGGTAATAAGTGACATGACGTGACATGTGGCCAAGTATGGTGACCCATACTCGGAATTAGTGCTCTGCATTTATCCCATCCAAAGTGCACACACACAGCAGTGAACACACACAAACCATGAACACACACCCGGAGCAGTGGGCAGCCATTTTTGCTGCGGCGCCCGGGGAGCAGTTGGGGGCACCTCAGTCGTGGTATTGAAGGTGGAAGAGAGCGCTGTACATTCCCTCCCCCCACCTACAATCCCTGCCGGTACGAGACTCGAACCCACAACCTTTGGGTTTCGAGTCCGACTCTAACCATTAGGCCACGACTTCCCCTTAATCAATCAATCAATATTTTACTATAATAAAACCATGGTTGATTTTAGTAAGGCTAGGCTATAATCCTAAATACACACAATTAAACAATACTTTCACACTTTTCTAATAATTTAACAAAATTGCTTCATGATTGGAAATGACTCCATTAAAAAAACATTTAATATATCATATTTAAATGGTCTATGATATAATTACAAACATTTTTAGATTAATTTTCAAAATTTGGGGCAATCAATAAAATAAAAGGCTATTCTATAAAAGTGTGTGACAGAAACATAACTTTTTCATTTTATTTTTTAAATGATAAGTTTTAAATTATAAGTTGCAAATATTTACCCAAACAAAGACTTCTTTTTATATCCAACATTTCCTGGATTTCCTCATATATATATATTAAACATTAAATTAAATTAAACAGTAATTACATAAAAATATTAAATCGAAATATTTAATCAAATTTACAAAATATTTTACATTTAAAAATAAATAAAATGTTTTTAAATATAATTTATTTGATGTATTTATTAATTTATTTTATTTGTATTTTATTTTATTATATTTTTTCATACTGTACAGATTTTTGTCATTTTATCCAAGATTATTATCTTCTTTTTTTTTCTGTCAAACATGTTGAATGTCCAAGCTACTCTTTTCTATACAACAAAAGTAGATCAAGATATATTCTGCCAAATAAATAAATATATATAAATAAATGAAAACAATCAAATAAATAAATTAAAACAATCCAACAAACACTCTGCCTAAGATGTCTTTTATGCTTGACAGAAGAAATGTAAATTAAATTTTACACAACATGATGGCTTGAAACATGATGGTGTGCAAAAAATAACATTTTGGGGGCTGAAACTATTCCATTCCGCTCCTATTCTTAACTTAAAATCTTACCTTAATTATATTCTTACCTTAAATTCGACTTTAATTATTACTCCAGTCTGTCCAATCTTAGATCCCACAATAACCCGGCACTTACAATATTCAGTCTCTGTCTTTGTTACTAAATAGTTCTAAGTTTTGATTGTGTAACCATGACCTTTAACTCCATTATAAGCAAGCATGCCAACATTTCAGCCTGATTGATAACATCACAGAAAGCTAAATTAGTGTCCTTGGTCTTCATATAGAAGGACTGGCGAATAAATACAGCACGAGAGGATGAAGGAATGTCTCTAGGGTATCAAAGAAAACAAAATGAAAGCCATAATGGCATTAAACACGGCTGAGAGCCGCTAGCAGTGTTGGATGTAGAGCAGCGGGCTCATATTTGTTACCCACAGACGTCTACAGATCTGATTGCGCTAAGAGCTTGAATAAGACGCCCTGACGGAGCCAAACGAATTATGTCTCACTTAACACAAAGTGTGAAAGTGCGCAACTGAAGATGGTTTTACATGCAGGTGAACTGAAATGTGTTCAGGGCTGAATTGGTTTGACAACGGCGTCCTCTAAGGCCAGATTAAGCGCTGAGAGTTAAAATAAAGTGCCTCTGAATGAGGTGAATGTCAGCCACATACACACATATGAATCGCACTGACTTAACAGTAGGTGTCTGCCAAAGAAATCCAGGCACGGATCCAACATTCACAAGTCTGAGCGCAGGATGGAGCAGACGAGAGGATAGGTGTAACAGTAAAACCAGAAAAACAACACAAAAGGTGAAAATCAAGTGAAATACTGTGAAACGAGGCGAAACTGAAATTTATTTTGATGTAGCTACATTAAAGTGCAAGTTAAAAAAGGATCTGATGTATAATGGGGTTGTAAGCACTTTTTATTTTTCAATTAAAGTGATTAAATCAAAAATACAGTAATAGACTATAAAATAACGTTTTAGACGTGGGTCAGTAACACAAAATATATAACATGTAAATGATAATGAAAAAAAATATTTTAAAGCTCATTTAAAACAAGTTCTGGCAATGTAATCTTTGTATTCACGTTAGTCTCATGTAAAAAGATTTTTAAAAATGTAATGCATTAAATTTAAAGACTAAATAATTAAATGTCATGTGGTGTAACCATCAAATAACAAGTTATAACATATTTTCCTCATCTTAAATCCATGTGAGTGTGCACATATTCATCATTGTTTTCAAAAAGTGATATTTTAATCATTCAAAAATATCATTACATATTTGGGTAGTTGCACCACATGACATTTTACAAGAACATGATTAAATAATTATTATTATTATTATTGAACGAGACATTTAATAATATTTAGTTAGGGTCTGCTGTTTTGTTTTGTTTTGTTTTGGTTTTTCCTGCATGTTGGTTGCACCATATAACTTGGGAAAATGTTTCTGAAATATTAATAAGCACCAAAGGAGTTTTTTTTTATATTTTCCCCCAAGAAATAACATTAAAAGAATATGCCAATCTACTCAATTTGATTTTGCTCTCATGAATTTCACTCTTTTAAAGAAAATACATAATTTTCTTCATTATCATACTAACAGATGTACCACCCTAAAATTGAAGTAATGAACAAAATTACTTTTAATTCAGAAATTAAAAACATGCTCATCATAGAATAGGTGTATTCAAGTAATTGCATGGATAAATCGCTTTTTAATGTAGTTCTAAATAAATGAATAGGGGCCTAGATCTGCCCAAAAAAATGAACGTCACATCATTGACTAATCTACCAATAAAGACTGTGAGAAATAGTGTATCATATGTTAGTGTTTCCTTCTTTCATAAGAGGTGTATGACCACCTAAGTAGACAAACTGAGCTGCAGCAATATAAACCTGAACTTGTTGAACCAGTATTTCATTGTGTGAGCTGAAAACCTCTATTTGCCAGTGACAGCAACAAAAGCACAGAGAATCAGACTCAGTCTGTGTCTGTGAGGAGGAGGAGAAAGGTAATAAAAGACCATTTTCCCCATGGGGCCTCATAAATCGCAGCTCTGCACACACTAGGAAGACTCCAATGAAACAAACAAAGCAAGTGCACTTCATGATCCACTTCAAAGGCGACATCTGGCTAAAGAGGCCAGATGAAATGAAAGTGACAGCATTTGAGCTACTGGAGGAGGCAAAATTTACAGAATCAGGCAAAATCTTCAAGAGATAAATTATTTTTATGATAGTGCACAACATACAACACATCCCGTCTCTACAGCTTAACTTATTAAATATCAAACAGGTGTTCAAACAGCATGCACAAATTTTGGTCAATCCAAATCAATTCAATTATTTTTGTATGAACAATACAAATAATACATTTTAGCAAATATTGATCAAATATTCAGTCTCCTTCACTGATCAGGTAGACGCAAGACAGAAATAAAAAGACCGCACAAACACACAAGGTCATTTTGAATCTACAAAACAGTAGGATTCAAGTGTTTACATGATGATTTTTTTTTTCTGTTGATTGTAATTTGTTCAGATCTACACAACACTTTCCAATGCAATCAATATTTCATTCAGATCAAGCTCAATCATTCGAGGTGTTTGCATGCATGAATGCTTTTCCAACCCTCTTTCGGAGTTAAAAAAATACTTTTAGGACTTACTACTAAAGATGCAGTGAAAAATTAGCAATGGAAAAGTGTTAGTTATTTTTGCAGCTGACATTGCATATGCATTTGTAGGAGTTTCAGATGCTAAATTTATGTGAGACAAATTTTTTAATAAATCATGCAACGTGATTTGCAGGTTTGCGGTAGTCAATTTACTGGTATTTGTGCCATTATTTCACACCCAAAAAAACTATTACCGCATTTTGTGCTTGACATGACTGTGACTGTTGCTAATTTGTGCAGCTCTTGGTAGATTGTGTTGATCATTATGGAAATGCACTGGATAAATGTGTTCTTTAAATTGTCAGTAGATCATCACCTGCAGAATTTCACACTCCCATCAATGCTTTAATGGGATTCGCTCTCATGTAAATTTGCTCTGTTCAGTAAATCTAGTCTTAAGTTTAATATACAGTGGGGAAAAAAAGTATTTAGTCAGCAATTACAGGCCTCTCTCATCTTTTTAAGTGGGAGAACTTGCACAATTGGTGGCTGACTAAATACTTTTTTGCCCCACTGTAATTTAAGTTGAAATGCCTTGTATAGCCAATCTGGTTACACTTAAAAAAAACTTAACTGAATTAAAGCTGAAGTAGGTGGAAATTTAACAAATGAATTTGGTGCATATAAAAGTAGCTATTGTTAATAAATGTCAATGTCGTGTTTGTTTTTTTTTTGTTTTGTTCTTTTAATGGAAACTTTTTATGGCCGTTCATTTACATGACAATGGCATTTCAGGGGCCTGAAAACACAAAGCTTTGAAAACAGGTTTCAAAGTGCAAGTTCTTGAAAACCACACAGTTATCATCTCAATGTAAACTTCAAAAACGTAAATTTATGAAACAGTGACGTCATGCACATGCATGTTATGAGTTCAACTCTCAACTTTATTTCTAAAGCACTTTCAAAAACCACAATGGGCACCAAAGTGCTGTACATGAAAAAAAAATGAAAAAACAAATACATAAAATTCAATGTATAGATATGTAAAAAACTAAAGTAGTAGGCCTATGCAAAAAAAAAAAAAACTCTACGCGCCTGCACACATCGCCAACTACTGACCTGGCATGCGTAATACAGCGTTTTAGTCGCTTTTGCAGATTCGTGTGAACGGGGATCAGTTTGACAATATTGTCGTCTGTACTCAAAACTTTCCAAAAATGCAAAGGAAAAGCCTTTCCATTTTTAGTACAGTCATTGTCGTGTCAACGTACCCTTAGTCTATGCAAACATCAGCTGGGGATGCAATCAGAAGTAGAACCGCACAAACTAAATTGTGACTCGGAAGGAAAGGAAATGCACCGATTTTTTAAAGCAGCCTGCAGCAGTGATATTTTTTGGAAAGGCCAAGCATTACAAAACCTCCGTTTCCCTCTGACTTAGTCACACTCTATATGCCACATAACGTTAGCAAGAACTCCAGGCGCCCTCGAGCTCTGACCGGCACATGTTCACAGACCGCCATCAGATTTTACCTGTCAGACCTACTGTCTGTCTATCTCCATAAAAGACATGACTGAAACGCTGCCATCCGGAACCAAACTCACTGACCCTTATCCTGACATATTTATAAGCTAACATCTCTTGACAGGTCAGCGTTCATCCAAAATTTCCTGGACGCAGGAGTGGAGCCTCAACTATCTGACAGATCAATTCCCATGAAACTTGCAACAGAAGTTCTCTGCCGTTTTTGAAGATCATACCAGTATTTTGGACACGGATCCTGCCATGAATGAAGTCTCTCAGTGGAGCGTTCAAGCCTTCCACGGCCCGTTTCCTTCGATTCTGACTAAATCTGATGCCACTTTTCAGATGCTCTAGATTAGACAAGCCTGAACGGATCTTTGGAAGCGTCTTATTTACCTGTCAGACGGCCAAAATGCATTTTGACAACATGACTACGCAAGATTATGAACGCAACAGTCTATTAAGACAACTGTTGATTGACATCATACAGAATGAATGTGTAAAGTTTGGCATTGCGCTGAACTGAGATACTGTACACATATTACATACACATTTTATGGCCAAAATTTGGATATTCCTGCTTTTGGTGGTTATCAGTGTATTACAAAGCTACAAAACAGATTTCAGTACTTCAATAGGTTGGTGTATTAACATTATATCAGTTAATGAAATTAAGTTTTTTAACTGTAAATTTAAGTTAAAACCGTAAAACCTAAAATGTTACTACCATATTTTTTACAGTAAAATTCCACCAACCACAGCTGCCGTTTTTTTACCGTAAATTTTACGGAATTTTTTTTTTTACAGTGTGGGATAACTGTGCCAAATGACAGAAGCTCTTATAAAAAATGTAATATATATATGTTATATATATATGAAAATTATACATTATGTATATATATATATAATGTGTGTTATTTTCATATCCTTTTTAAATAGTTTTTATTTTTAAGTAGATGTTTTATATTTATTTTTGTATTTAAGTTAACAAAATTTTAACTATCCTAACAAAAAAGTAAGATTTTGCTGTGTTTTGACATTTTTATGTCATATTAATTTTATTAACTATATACATTATATGTTCATAATTTTTATACACAGAAAAAAAATGTGGTAGAAACCATATATACTAAAAAACTGCTAGTAAATTTCACAATTAAATTACAAAGAAACTGCGACCGCCATTTAAACGCAACATTTTGAAGTAGGAAGACTGAAATATTCTTATATATCAGCATCAGTTTTGGTTTAAAACCCATATACTGTACTACAATATTCACATGTATATAACACCATGATATTAACATGGTACCCAAAAGTATTTCAAAGAATACCTTGGAATGAGTGATTATTCTGGCAGTATGAAGACAGCAGCTGATATGTACAGTGTGTGATTACAGAGCTCATGAACTGTGTGCTTGACCTTACGATGAAAGCAAACACTCTCAAACGTCTCATGCTCATCTGTAATTACACACTTTCTGCTAATCTCACACTTTCAAACACACCCTTAAGGGACGCTCACACTACACTTTTTATTCTATTGACTTCCATTCATACGCATGCAAAAGAGAGAGACGGGAGACGCAAGCTCTTACGAATATATTATATGCAGAATTGTGTTTTTTAAAAAGATGCCGGAGAGCGTGATGTTATATTACAACCGCCGCAGTGTCCATAGAAATTATGTATGCTCAAAGTCTAATGTGATCATTGCTTTAGACCATGATGCACCAACAAACACACACACACACACACACACACACACACACACACACACACACACACACACACACACACACACACACACACACACACACAAACACACACACACACACACACACACACACACACACACACACACACACACAAATTCAACTTTCACACAGTACATGGCCTTCCTAAATTACGCTCATGTATACTTTGGTAGGTTCTGGACTAATATCAAAGTAACAGTCAGCTCTGAATCATCTCATTTCCAATGGAAAAAAAACAATGTCATTGCTTTCATAGAAATAGAAACCAACAGAACTGCAGAAACAATCATGCAGCTGCTGAGACGTACTGAAATGTAATGATTCAGCTCAACAAATTCTATGCATTTAAACAAATGTAATGTACAAAAATGTAATATTTCATCGCATTTATATGAAGTTTATATACATTTATAGTGAAATTTATATTCACATAATAAAAACAAATCTATACCAGACAAAATCAATTCTTAACTTACATTTTGTGAATGTGATTTCATTTTGACATTAATGCTGCTCCAAGCCTGTAAATCTAAAAATAAATCGAAATAAGATTACTGTTTTATCACAAACATTGATAATAATCAGAAATGTTTCTTGAGCAGCAAATCAGCATATTAGAATGATTTCTGAAGATCATGTGACACTGAAGACTGGAGTAATGATGCTGAAAATACAGCTGCGCATCACAGAAATAAATTACATTTTACAATATATTGACATAAAATACGCGTTTTAAATGGTAATAATATTTCATAATATTACTATTTTTACTGTATTTTTTTATCAAATACATGGTGAGCATAAAGACTAAAAATATATATTTTTTTGAATGGTAGCGCATATTTAAAAAGTCAAATGCTATCCTCCTCATTCCATATTTAAGATTTGATCTGCTAACAAAAAAGTACCATAGTATAACAAACTACTGGCAGTGTTTGATTTTCAGATGTGTATTAATAGCATAGGAAGACTTATTTGTTCTGTTTATATACAAAGATCCAAACTGTCCATTTCAAAGATCGTATTCCAAGCACTAATTAACAAATTAGATATAGTCCTACTTGAAATGAGTATTCAATGTATCGACCCAAACCCGGTTTATTTGCCAGAATCACCTTCAAAAAGCTTTTCAAATACCACGGAAATCACATCTTGACAGCCATTTCCATTCAGCCTCAAATACAAACAGCTTTTCCAACAAAAGCTTGAAAACAGCAAGGGTTTGTGTGCTGTATTCTGGCACAGATCTGGCATTTCTTTGACTGTGGCTATTAGTGTCAGCGGTGTGACAGATGAGTAAGCCAATCCAACACAGTCCAGCACCACCGGCGAACGACAGGAGCGATGTTGAATGTGTGAAGAAGAGAGAGGCCAGTGATGGTCATTGGCAGCGCTGCAGGCTGTGAGTAAGAGGATGGTACAGCCGTAGGATGATGGGCATCGTGCCAGGCTGTCAGAGCAGACAGAACCGCTCGTCTCAAGCACACAAAGCACTGTGTCTGGGGCTCCAGACCTCCCTACAGCGGCTGGCAGAGCAAGAGAACACACACGCAGTAGAAAATATGGTTAACACCCGGTCATGCATGAAAAAAAAATACCGTCATGTACCGTGAAACTGGTATAATTTTGAAAAATACCATGATATAAATTTTTGGTCATACTGCCCGGCACTAATTATAATCACAGCTGATGTGATTGTGACTACAGTTTAATGTTTATTAAAGCATTGCATTTGAATTTGCTCATGTTGCATTAAAAACGCCTAAGTGTTGTTTTGCAGAAGTTGAGCACTGAAACCAATCGCAGAAACGTCTGCTGAGATTGATGGCAATTTAGAGGTGTTTAAATTAATCTATGAGCTTGTCAATAATGATAATCAGTCCTAATGAGCAAGAAGTCTGAGCCAAAGATGCTAGTTTTATGTTTCAAGTCTGTTTATGGTGACACTAAAAGCTCCATGGGGATTTTTTATTTACTTTTTATATATTCTGCCTTTCAAAACCTTTTGAAATAAATGAATGCTTCTATTCAGCAAGTATGCATCAACCTGATCATACATTTATAACGTCACAAAATGTGTTAATTTTAAATAAATGCTGTTTTCATCATTCATTCATGCTCTACTCATCAAATAATCTTGAAAAAAAAATTATCACAGTTTCCACAAAAATATAAAGCGGTCATCATTGATAATAATCAGAAATGTTTTTTGAGCAGCAAATCAGCATATTAGGATGATTTCTGAGTAATGATGCTGAAAATTCAGCTTTGATCACAGAAATAAATTACAGTTAGTTATTTTGCATTGGAATAATATTTCACAGTATTACTGTTTTTACTGTATTTTCCATCAAATAGACTTCTTTCAAAAACATTTAATAATTGTTTTTAAATAGTTTAGGAACACATTTCTCATTTACAATTAAGAATATGACATACAGTTAGATTGCACAAAATAAGCATTTTAAATTCAGATATTGTTAATCAAAAATTAATTGTGATAACGTCAACAGAAATAATTGACAAGTGCTATATTTATCATAATAGTGCAGCCCTGTTTATGTATAATCTCTCTATATTCTCATTCAAAAACGGCACTGAGGAATGTTTGAGGTCTATCTGGACCTAATCATAGGAAATTATGACTCGTCCTCCAGTGTAGCGTTCCTTCAGGCCTTATGACAGGGAGGGAGCGAACAGCGATCACTTCTGCAAGACACATTCATGCTATCAGACGCCAGCGAAAGAGAAATAAAAACCTGTTTTTTCAAAGCAATAACTCTCGCTTAAGCACTAAAATGGGAGCACAACAAAAGGAAGGATTTTTGTTTCTCTCTAACAAAAGAAAAGGAAGGATATCTTTGAAAGCGATTCATTACGAAATGTTGTAACGATGTTGTTCGGTAAATCCATCAGCTACTGTGTCAGGACAGTGAATGGACGCTTTACACACCGCAGCAGGAAATAAAAATCCCCCTAGTGTAATCATTACATTATTGTTTTATTAGCACATCATCTTCTTTGTAGTGCACACGTTACAGTGATTCACTGAGTTGGCTCACTGCTGGGAATGTGGGTGAGAGATGTGCAGAGGCTTGTAAACGCCACCGCTGGTCAATCAGCAAAACAAATCATACTGTACCTGAGTTTACCTTCCGTTTTGAATGTAAAGCAATAAAAATACTGTATACAGAGTCCAACAGCGCAGCCTGATTCTGATGAACAGTTCTTTTTAGTGAATCAAAAACATACAGCGCAACCAGTGCAGCCTAGTTCATAAAATGTATGACACTTACGAGTAATTCTTTTTAAAGAATAAAAAAAATACAGTGCAACCAGTCTTACCTAATTCACACAAGCAGTTCTTTTTAGTGAATCAAAAACATACAGTGCAACCAGTGCAGCCTATGACAAATGACTCTTATAAACCGTTCTCTTTAATGAATCAAAAACATACAGTACAGTGCAGCCTATCTAGCTTGATTCTTATAAACCAGCTCTTTTAATAAACAGTTAAACGAGATGAGTTACTGCTGTCTGAAACGTTACTGCTGTCTTCAGCCTGAAATGCTGTCTTGTATAATACAGCATTAGCAGAGAATGCATTTCTATCATATATTAGCAACATAGACATTATAGCCTATCTGAAATATACCCAGATGAATCAGAAACAAATCGAACTGAAACGGAATCGAATCAAGAGGTTGTAAATCAGAAAATCTGAAAGATGTTAAAGGTTCTTCCAGGGCTGGGCGATATAGCTAAAAAATGTATCAACGGTATAATATTTCATATCGTTCGGTATCGATAATTATTTTTTTATAACCTTTTTTAAAA
This sequence comes from Sinocyclocheilus anshuiensis, assembly GCF_001515605.1. Classification (NCBI taxonomy): domain Eukaryota; kingdom Metazoa; phylum Chordata; class Actinopteri; order Cypriniformes; family Cyprinidae; genus Sinocyclocheilus; species Sinocyclocheilus anshuiensis. The sequence continues at coordinate 438,946 of NW_015548213.1, read as the reverse complement.
CAAAAAGCAATAGAAAAAAGTACAGAACAGCATCATGTATTTATGAATTGCTTAATACAAAGAGCCGAATCGGCCATCACACAGATTGCCTTTAAAAACATATGAGACGCAGTGAAAAGGAATAAACATCCATAAATTTGTGACGTGTTTTCTAAAAGTTTAAACTTTTAACTTTGCATGGTGAGACGCGAGTGCAACAGTCATATTTGTCCGTCTAAAAATGCGCTGAATATGCATCTGTGTGAATGGCTTGGTTTAGCCCACGAGACCGGTTTTCACCTAATCAAGATCTTCTCTGCATTGAGCTTCTATATTTCTCTAATATTTTGAATGCATAACAGCAGCGGCTATTAAAATGCAACAACGTCACTTACATCATTAACACCGCATCTCGCGTGCCACTGATGACGCTCCCTGACGCACACCTAACATTCAAATGCAATGTTTATTTTAAATTCGACTAATATTCATTCTGTACCGTCGATAAATATCGATACCGTTTTATCGCCCAGGCCTAGGTTCTTCATGGATCCATGGATGCTGATAAAGAACCTTTAGGTTCACCGCGAATGAATGAATGAATGAATGAATGAATGAATGAATGAATGAATGAATGAATGGCGCTTTATTGTGTATTGCTGTACACCCAAAGTCTTTACAATCTTGTGGGGGGGGGGTCTCTCCTCAACCACCACCAGTGTGCAGCATCCACCTGGATGATTAGGATGAAAAGGCAGGCACAGCACTCATTTCAGCATGTGTTCGTGTTTGTGTGAGCTGTCTGCGTCACTCATAGCACCTGCCTATATCGTGCGCTATATCGAACATTTTTTCTATCAATATCGAAGAAGGTGTACCGTCGATAAATATCGATACCGTTTTATCGCCCAGGCCTAGGTTCTTCATGGATCCATGGATGCTGATAAAGAACCTTTAGGTTCACCGCGAATGAATGAATGAATGAATGAATGAATGAATGAATGAATGAATGGCGCTTTATTGTGTATTGCTGTACACCCAAAGTCTTTACAATCTTGTGGGGGGGGGGTCTCTCCTCAACCACCACCAGTGTGCAGCATCCACCTGGATGATTAGGATGAAAAACTGACAGATGTACTCGCTCTTTCCCCGCTAGATGGCGCTGCTGTTCACACTTGAATGAATTAATGAATGAAGCATTTATAAAGCGCTTTATTGTGTATTGTTGTTCACCCAAAGCGCTGTAACAATCTGTGGGGGGGGGGTCTCTCCTCAACCACCACCAGTGTGCAGCATCCACCTGGATGATTAGGATGAAAAACTGACAGATGTACTCGCTCTTTCGCTCTCATCATCATCATCATCATCATCATCAGAGATAAGCTTAAATAGCTCAGCCATATTTATTGTACACAGACCGATGTGTCCAGTCTAGCCAGTGAGAGTCTCAGGAGGTCTGTGTTATTCTGAATAGCATCCACAATCCTCCTCGTCTTCTCACTTTAAAAAGCATGCTGGAATGAAAAAAATTGGTTGTTTTGTTGTTGGTTTTGGCCCTATTTTTATTTGTTCCATTCATAAGAACACCAAGTTCATTTTTCATTCATAACAGTACACCAAGTAATCTGAATGTAATGTGTAATCATAACATGACAAGAGCTGGGATCTGGCATGCGGAGATGTTTTCAGGTCAGGTTCTAGTCAGTGCAGTGCAAACAAACACATGTACACAGTGATAAAGCATTCACCTTCAGGCTCGCGAGGGACACGGCTGTCTCTACACATTACTGAATGCCTGAACATGTTACTAGCAAATTGCATCCATAAATTTGTTTTCAAATTAAAGGCATAACTGGGTGTTCCTTCAACTACGGGAATTTTATGGCCCAAGATAAATTTTTTGTTGTTTTTGTTTTCCACAACGGATTGCAATAAAACTTGGAAGCATGTCTTTATAGTTTATTTTTATTACTTTCAGTATTAGTATTTTTACTACAGTAGTAGTATTTTCAGTTGTCTAGTCTAAACATAAAATGAAATAAACTACTTTGATATTTATTGCATGAAAATTGTATCAATCTTCCTTGATCAATCTTCCAATCTTCACACAAAAGCTACACAATTTGTGTGAATAATATAAAAATATGTATGTCATTTCCAATCAAGCGGTAATTATGAAAAATTCTGCAAAAAAATTTGAAAATATTTCATTTTGTGTTAAGGATATATAAAATGCTAGCTATACAAAAAATAAATACATTAATTTTTGTATTTAAGATACATAACATGCAAGTAATAAAAAAGTGTGTGCACAATATATTTTTATTGTGTCTCATTTCCATTTGTGTGGTTAGAATACATGAAAGGCTAGCTATGAAATGTATTTATTATTTTTTTTTTTTTGCATTTAGGATACATGTAAGCTACATATAAAAAAATGTGCATAGTATATTTTTATTGGTTGTCATTTCCAAACAAGCTGTAATTAATGCAAATTATGCAAAAGGTTTAGAATACATGCAATGCTTTATTTCCATTAAAGCAGAACTTTTCTAATGGACACATTACATAAACTTGTGAGTTAAAGTGTGTTTCTAAATGCAGTTACAAGTGCCAATAGTTAAAGAAACAGGTTGCTGAAAGAATAAACCTGCTCTGAATGTAAAGCTGTTTAGATCTTCCAGAATCTGAAACATCTCTCAGAGCCGGTAGAAAACCTGAGCTTCATTAGCACACATGTGAAAATGGGACAGCCGCCCATGAAAACCCTTCATTTGACCTCATTTTATAACGGGTGTGCAAACAAAGCGTCTAATAGAAACACAGCATGATGCTGAATACTCTCTCTATGTTTCTGTTGAATCAGGTCATTACAACAACAACAACGACTATCAGCCGGGAAGAAAAATTAGCTATAAAGTAAAAACGAGGTAAAGTCTTGCCTGTGTTTTTGGGAGAATAACAGCCAGACTTTGGCCAACAGCTACACAGTCCTTAACTTGACACAATAACAATGATTTCATTTGCTGAGCGAATAGAATCCAGATCAGTGGAAAACCATCAGCATGTGAGGAGAGAAAGAGCGTACAATGACACTGATGAGAAACCAATATGAGCCGGCTGGAGATGATTTTCAGCGGACTGTAAACAGTATTAATCTGTTTCATTACTCCAGGGATCCATCAGCTGCGCATGAAAACAGAGCCTACAAAAACAACACACTTGACACCCGTCCCAAACCGCCATAAGTTAAGCATGGCTAATTAGTCGTTTACACCAGCTACTGTCGCTCATGGATGGATGGATCAGTGTTGTTACTAGGGATATGCCGGTATCAAATTTTCATGTTGCGATTAATTGCTAATGCTTTTATCACGGTGTACGGTATTATCACGATATTGACATTTAGTTTAAAAAAGTGCTGTCATAATACAGTATAACAGGTTTAATAACTTTTTTCTTATAACAAAAATACAATAACAATATCGTGCATATTCATTACCGTGATATATCGCATTACCGAATACCGGCACAAGTCTAGTTGTTACTGGTAATTAAAATACAACTATTAAAAATGCTTTTCAGCAAGTGAAGTAAAAAAAATTAATTAAAAATAAATTTTAAATATAATTGAAATAAGCTCATTGAAATAAGTTGAGGTTGATGTACTAAAAGTATTAACCCCCAAAAAAACAACAGAAAATAAAAGTTTAAAAAATATGAATAAATAAATAATAGTATATAAATCACACAAAAAAAAAAAAACACTGGGATAGATGTATATGCATGCAAAGAAAATCTAAATAATTGCAAAAAGTATGTGCTGTTAATTCGTACCAATCATTTTTAATGTACTCATTTGTACTTCAATATAATATTATAATTGATATAACATATTAAAATCAATTACTTTATTTTATTTAATAAATGTGTATTTAGTACCTGATTCGGGTATATGGATTACCAGTTTTTTTATTTAAATAGGATAAAACAATTATAATTATTAAATTACTAATTATCATTAGTAAATTAATTAAATTTAATTTAAACACGGTACTCCACTATAAGTAATAATACATTTTTAACTAAATTAAATACAATAATTAGCATTATAAAATTTAATAATGACAAATATTTCAATTAATTTTATAATTATTTTTGATACATATTAAAATTTAATAAAACAAAACATGGGCACTCCACTATTTCAGTAATATATTATATTATACTATTTAATAAATAAAAATAATCATCATTAATAAATGTAATAAATTATCATTATTAAAATAATTTAATTAAAAAAATATTACTACACCACTATTAAGTTCCATGGCCGAGTGCTGACAGACACATGAACTCCTCAAGCCTGTTTATTACATAATCATAGTAATTTCTAGTGAGGATAAGTAACTTCCCTTGCTTGGAAAGTGGAATTCTGGGATACTGACTATTGAAGAGTTGTGGCCTTGAGCTCATTCTCGAAATAGCATCATAAGTGAGAGTGAATGAGCGGTAAACTCTCCGAACCCTTCAGATGCACAGGAGCCCCAAATCATCAATAATGTCATGTTCACGTCTGCAGCTCAGCGTAAGCTCAAGAACGTCTCCAGCTGAAATCTGCTTCGACTTACTTTAATAACACAAGCATAACTATGATGTAAGACTTTCCTGGAAGCGAGATGGTAATCAGGGAAACCTCCAGCGACATTTGTATGCAGAATAAACAGACAAAAGTGCTGCCATAACTCATACTGTCATCATCATAAATACCACACACACACACAAACACACACTCATCAGTTCATGATTAACAGAAGTGTTACGACGCTTATTTACATTTCCCACAATCCATTAGCAGCTTGCCTCTGTAGGACTCCATATATGCAAATGAGCGCAGATGAAATCTTAAAGGGACAGTTCACGCACAAATCTAAATCCTGTCATTAAATTCTCAACCTCACGTTGTTCCAAAGCCATAAGACTTTTGTTCATCGATCCTCAAACCCATGAGGTTTCCACTGAACATATTAGATGCGCTGCAAGGTTTATATATGAATAAAAGCCTAAATCAAATCTGTTCATCATATAAAGCGGTCGTGTCTCTTCAGAAGTCTTGGATTAAACCGCTTGATTCAAATGGATTACTTTTATGATGTCTTTATGAACTTTTTGAAGCATCAAAGTTTTGGTGGAATCGACTTGCAATGGAGGAAGATAATCTCACAGGTTTCATTAAAAATATGAATAATGAGGGTCAGTAAATGACATCATTTTCATTTTTATGTAATAAGTGTCATCGTCAAAGCATGAATGCCTGGGACAACGAAAACTAAAATTTAGAACTATTAAGTCAATGTCAAGTGTCATTTGCAACATATTTTACTTCATCGTATGGTGGGATGGTTGGTTGCATGGTGAAAAGTGTATGTTTCATATCGCAATGAAACCGGACTGAATGCAATTTGTGCATTATCTAATATTTTGTGCAAACTAAGTGGTGTACATTTAAAAGGAAATATATTACATTTGAATTAAACATCACAAACACTTTTTTGTGCTTTTTTGTGAATAATGAGGAAATATATTGTAGGAGAAGAATTTAGAAGACCAAGACATTTTAAAATACATTTCAAGCAAAGAAAGAAAGAAAGGAAAATTATATTTAGTAATATTTTTTTTTAATTTCAGAATGAGTAATAGGGTAATAGTACAAGTAGACCTAATATGATTAAATTAAATTGAATTAAATTGAATTGAATTTAATTTAATTAGTCTGAGACTAAATAGTGGTTTCGTTAGTAATACATTTTTAGCTCATTGCAAATGGCTGCAATATAACAAAGAGTGAAAAATTTCAGGGGGTCTGAATACTTTCCGTACCCACTGTATATTCATATTAGTATTTGTTTATGTACCTTCGGTAACGGTTGAATGTGAGTCAATTCTGATTTATGATTTACTTCATTATTCATTTGATTCATGACTGTACACGTATCATATCTGTTAGAGTCAGACTTTAGGACTTTAGACTTGAGTCAGACAAAGCCAAGGTAACTATGATCTGCAAGCTCATCTTGTTTCTGGTCATCTTTTTTATTCAAATGTTAATCAAATCAGCTACTTTACTCAGCAATCAGTCAAGCTCTAATTGCATGAAGGCAGAATCTACAGAAGTGACTAAACAGTTAAGGTGCATCTACCAACCAAGGAAAGTGAACAAGATTAACCCAGTAACTTTGTTTTTGTAAGCCTTTTTCAGCAAGCGTCTGAGAAAACCAGCGTCTGATTTCACTCCCTTGGTGATGAGGCAAAGGGATCTCATTATAATATCACTGCCCCATAATCTATAAGTTTCCACTCACGGCGCCATTATTGTGTTTTCGCAAGCGACAACGGTGTAGCAGCTCTAATGCCATGATGAAAGTTTGAGCAAAGCATGCTAACTGTTCTCTTTGGCTGCACAGACGAGCACAGAACACTGTTTACAGTCCCAGACAAGAGAGCAGTGGATTTATTGATTTATTTACTGTATATTGCTGCTGCCACACAGATCTAAAATAAACATGCGATTTATTTCCCAGCTGTTTACCTTCACAAACATAACTGACTGTTTTTGTAACTCGTGTGATTTTAACAAACTTGTGTGTGAATTAGGGCTGGACGATATGGCCAAAATTGATATCACGATATATTTCTTAATTTCGGTCGATACGATATAATTCCGATATCGATATGAACACTATTTATCTGAAATAGAAATCTTTTGTAACATTATAAATGCCTTTATCATCACTTTTGATCAATTTTAAGCATCCTTGCTAAATAAAAGTATTAATTTCTTTCCCAAAAAAATAATAAAAATTATACTGAATGGAATAGTGTATAATGTTACAAAAGCTTTTTATTTCAGATAAATGCTGATCTTTGGATCTTTCTATTCATCAAATAATCCTGAAAAAATGTACTCAACTGTTTTAAATATTGATAATCAGCAAATCAGCATATTAGAAACACAAAATGACTAAATGACAAATGACAAAACTAAAGCACACAATGACACGGAGAAGACTAAAAAAAAAAGAAAGAAAGAACATAGCAGTGAAACTACAACAAACTTCCACAGTGAGCATCAAAGTGAGGAAAAAATAAAAATAAAGAAAAAATACACATTTCACTTTAACATAAATGGCCAAACAAAAATAAGAGTTAAAAACTAAAAGTAAAAAAGTATACTCAATATACAAAGAAAATAAATAGTACATAAATAAATATTTTAAACTGTATTAATATTTTTACAATATTACTGTTTTTACTGTATTTTTGATCCAATAAATACAGTCTTGGTGAACAGAAGAGACTTAAAACAAGTTTTAAAAGTCTAACTGAACCCAAACTTTTGAATAGTAATGAATAGTATATATTTGAGATGTATCTTATGAAATAAATATATAAAACTTTTTAATAAGTACAAGTAAGAGTTATCCTAAAAATGACATTAAATATTACATTAATTAAAAAATTAAACTAAATTGGAAATCTGATTTTTTTATATAATAAATAGACAAAAACATAACACAGTGATTCATTTGTGGTACAAAGATAAATATCCTTCCTGACAAAGGTTAGTGATCTCAAAAAGGTCAACAGTAGTTAATAACCTCTAATCCTCCACGGGTGTGTTGCCCTTTCAATCAAGCGACCTTTCACCCGAGGAAGCAGTTATTCAAGAAAGCTGGAAGATGGAGGTGAGCAGTTAAACAGGGTTTCCTAAAGGAAAAAAAGAGAAAAACAGCTCCGAACTGCACCTCTGAGCGCTGTTGACAATATGAAGTGAAATCACACCCACAAGGGCTCGTCCGACAAGCTGGAACAGAACTCGTGAAATATTTCAATTCTGCTGCGACACGTTCACATCGTCCCTGCTGCAGGCGCAGAGCTGTCATTTCAACACACTTCATGTTGCAACTCCTCAAAATCATAACAACAGCGTGTTTGGAGGCCCAAAACGCCAAAGAAAAAACACATTTCCATATATCAATTCCAGGATTCTGACTGTTTAGCAAACAAAGTAGCAATAGTTTTCTTGTTACGGGGGAGATTTTGGGCGAAGATACCTGGATTTGTTGATTATTTGCTCAGATGGCTCCTGAAACCTTGTTTACAATAGTGCAGCTGTTGTTTAAAACGTAACATTGTGATTACTTTCTTGCCTTGCAAAATCCAGACCGCACAGATGGGTTTACAAGCATGCGAGTCTGTAACCTCCTAAATACAATCAAAAGATGTCAAATATAGCTGAAATGTTCAACCGATGGATCCATCTGTTATATTGTCTCATTCAGTTTGTTGATGAGAGGTCTGCTGTTACAGATTGAGCTTATGTTGTTTGTTTTGTTTTGTTTTGTTTTGTTTGTCATAAAACATGCAAAAATATCCTATAGACTTTCACTGAAGACTTCAAGACTTGATAGGTTGGTAAGCAAACATCCCAGAATACCCTAGCAACCATCCACAACACACTAGCAACATGAAGGCACTTTTACAATTTGCACCACTGACATTTTCTTCAGATTTAACATATGATGAATTTAATGTACTTTATTTATTAATTAAATAAAAAACGTATATTATTAAATACATTTGTTAAAAGTTAGAAAGAGTAATAAGGACAAGTAACAGGTTTGCAGAGTTAACCTAAAAATTTTAATTCTAAAATAAAAAAAATAAATACTACTTTGGGACCAAACTAAGGTTTGTAGTTACTGATGAACTTTTAGATCATTATTAATATGTATTATCATTAGTATTTGTTTGATTACTTCAGTTTGGTAAGAATAGGGTAGAATAGTTCAATGTAATATATTCACACACAACCACAGCCTACAGGTTGCACCACTGACATTTTCTGCAGATCTAACAGATGTTTTAATTCAAAAGCATAAAAATCTATTACATTTTAACATGCATTCAACTAGAAGTTGATCTATAATAATATCTTTCACAATATTCCAATTTTACTGTATTTTGATCAAATAAATGTAGCCTTGGTGAGCGGAAGAGACATTTTTAAAACATTCCAAAAATCTGACAGAATCCAAACTTTTGAATGGAAGTGTATAGTATATATATAATATAATATAGTACATTATATCTAGATATAGCATATAGTGTAGTATATAAAGAGTTCAGATGCAAAAGCCTCTAAGTACGTCTGATGTTTTTCTTTAAAATGAGCATTTCTTCCTGGCTACTATGTATAGGTTTCTATGTAAGTACTGGTTCTTCTGAATGGGTTGAGGCTGGAAGTGAAAGTACTTGATGAACACATACTGCGTGTGGAGAGCATTCACTCAGTATCGTTATCTCAGTTTTGACCAAGATGGCTTTTAGAGGCTTTTGCATTGGAACTCTTCAATGTAGATATACGTGTTATATGTATAGTATATATAAAATATGTGCATTTAATGTGTATTTTTTATAAATTAAAAGAATAATAATAACACCTCTTTTTACATTTTTAAATGTCAGAAAAGTTATAGCGTTGCAGAGTTATAAACATTTTATTACTTTATTAAATAGTTAATTAAATTAAACAACTACTAGCTAGTTTGGGGCAAAATTGTGTTTGTAGTGACTTCTAGGTCATTACTAATATTCATATTAATAAAAGTATTTGTTTGATTAAGTACCTTTGGAAACAGGGTTGAATAGCAATGGTCGACCGTTATATCCGAGGCCGATTATTAGAATATTTAATTAAATAAATGTAAAATATGAGCAAACAACCATTCAGCACACTAGCATCATGAAGGCTACTTTAACATTTTTGTCATATTTAACAGACATTTTTATACAAAAGCTTCTTACATTGTATTAAAGGTAAAGATCGTTTAGAACTAGGGCTGCTCGATTATGGCAAAAATCATAATCACGATTTTTTTTGGCCAATATTGTAATCACGGTTATTTAACACGATTATGAGGGGGCCATATGACCAAAACTTTATACGACTGATTTATTTAAAAGATAGTGATACATATTAAATATATATTTCCTGTAAATAAGGTTGCTATGACATCTACATTGTAGAGACCAGCGGAATTTCAAACAAAAAGTCCCAAAATTATTGAAAATAATTATACTGTCAGTAATAAAAAAAGCAAAGGACAAATGCAATAGAATAAAAAGATACAAATGAAACAAACTGTGCTTTAATGTTTTTAATGTCTCAAGCAGTTTACAGTCTACTACAGAAATGAATAATCAAATTTAAAATAAAACAGCATAGTCTTCACTGTAAGAATTAAACTTTTTTGTTTCTTATTAAAGCTACAAAAGTCCTTCACACAAGAGCAGTGTGTGATTCTGAATGTGTCTTTAGTTGTTTGATGAATATTAAGCACAGAGTCGCAGCAGGAAAATAGCCCGCTGTCACTTTAAGAGCCGCACGGATCCAATTTACCGTTACACGCGTATTTTCATTCTCAACTCTTTACGTTCATTTATTACATGACCGACGAAGGTATACATGAATAATCACTAAGCGCCGCATTTTGACACATTTTTGCGTGTATTTGACCGTTTAGGCGCACACCTTGAGCTAAAAGATGACTTTACACGTCCGTGTTCTGTTCCGTCTCTGAGCGCATATATCTATATATGTAACGATTCACTCAACTCACGATTCGATTAGATTCACGGTTTTGATTTCACGATTCGATTCACAATTATTATTTTTTTACAAAATTAGATTTAAGACAAATTATAAATTAAATGTGTCCTTTTATTATTGCTTGGACAAAATACTGTACGTTTCTTTGTGAAATTGAAATATAACACTATAATAATATACTAATTTAGCAATTTGGTTTTGATTGCTTCTATTGTCCTCATTTGTTAATCGCTTTGAATAAAAATATAATGTAAATGTAAATAACAACATTTATTTTTAAAACAAGCCTCAAATCAAATAAATAAGTAACACAAATAAAAGAACTCTCTCCATATAAACAAACTAAGGCTTTGTCTGTGCTCTTTCCATTTAAAATTAGAGGCAACCACTGCATTTTAATCATAATCCAAACAAAGATGCTGCAAACATGCAACATGAGCAGTTTTTATTCTAAATTACATTGTATCATTTCGAAATTTGAAGCAAAAACAGAATGGTTTGACTTCAGTTTTGTGACATTATGCATACAAAATATCTGCATGAAACAGAAACAGCAGACGAGCTGAATGAGACGCAGATTCACTCTCTTCCAGCAGGTGGCGCTTAAAGCGTTTCTTTGGTTTCTGCTGTAAACAAAGCAGCGCTGCACTTATGAACTTTAATATGCATTATACAGAGGCAAGAGGAAAAGAAAAAAATACCACCGAAAGACAGTAAGTTCCCCTCAGACACACATTCATATAAACTCCTGCCCCTAATTGAATCGCGATTTGTTTAGCATCTCAACCGATTTGAATCGTCTCATATTTAAATCGATTTTCAACCGGCTCGCGGGTTAATCGTTATATATCCCTAATAAATATACTTCTATAAATCAAGCACGTCCCATTTTGCAAGTCACGTTACATGATTTTACTGATTTGCACGTGAAATTGGGCTTTTATGGAGGAACGAAAGCACAGCGCTGGAAAAGGGGGCGGAATGGGGCGCAATAATGGTTTTATCTCGATTATTGTATTTTCATAATCGTTCATAATTTCATAATCGCCAAAATTGAAATTGAAACCGTTTTTCGATGAATTGCACAGCCTTAACTGAACCCGAGATTATCAGAGATGCAGTAAATGTGTAAACCTAGCTGATATCTGGTCTCTCAGTGCTGGAAATCCCGCCGCAGAGGGCCTCTGGGTAAAAGTTCCTGCTCTCCATCACTATTAGTCGACAGCAAAGGAATGTGTACATCTAACGAGTGGAAAAGCACATTTCTGGGACAAGATCTATGTGGAAAGAACAAGCCCTAATAAAAGTCATCAAATTTGGGCCTCCGCAAGGCAGTCTATAGCGAACGCCTTACTCATGACACTTGACAAGCATATATGTCTTTTTCTTCTAGACATAAGGACGGAGTGAGGTATTATAGGAGTCTTCACTCTGTCTGGTGGTTTCTGAACCGTCCACGTCCTCGTGAATCACAACTTCTTGTTTATGAAGCCAAGTATTACTGGCACTTTCCATAAGTAGGGTATAACTTCCTTCAACAACACGTCAGTGAAAGGTGGTGATTCACTTTCAGAGAAGGCTACTTGTTCATCTTGAGAAAGAACTAAATATTATTGTATAGGAGTCTTTTATGTTATAATAAAACTTTTTTAGGCCTTTTTCTTTTACTTTTATTCAGAAAATATGATCAAAAGTGACACTAAAGACATTTATAATGTTATAAAAGATTTCTATCAAAGAAATGCTGTTCTTTTGAACTTTATATTCATCTGTGAATCCTGAAAAATAAAATGTATCACAGTTTCCACAAAAATATTGTGCAGCACAACTGTTTTCAACATTGATAATAATCAGAAAT
>NW_015548213.1:421066-426236 GCF_001515605.1 Sinocyclocheilus anshuiensis | reverse complement strand
TTTAGATCATTATTAATATGTATTATCATTAGTATTTGTTTGATTACTTCAGTTTGGTAAGAATAGGGTAGAATAGTTCAATGTAATATATTCACACACAACCACAGCCTACAGGTTGCACCACTGACATTTTCTGCAGATCTAACAGATGTTTTAATTCAAAAGCATAAAAATCTATTACATTTTAACATGCATTCAACTAGAAGTTGATCTATAATAATATCTTTCACAATATTCCAATTTTACTGTATTTTGATCAAATAAATGTAGCCTTGGTGAGCGGAAGAGACATTTTTAAAACATTCCAAAAATCTGACAGAATCCAAACTTTTGAATGGAAGTGTATAGTATATATATAATATAATATAGTACATTATATCTAGATATAGCATATAGTGTAGTATATAAAGAGTTCAGATGCAAAAGCCTCTAAGTACGTCTGATGTTTTTCTTTAAAATGAGCATTTCTTCCTGGCTACTATGTATAGGTTTCTATGTAAGTACTGGTTCTTCTGAATGGGTTGAGGCTGGAAGTGAAAGTACTTGATGAACACATACTGCGTGTGGAGAGCATTCACTCAGTATCGTTATCTCAGTTTTGACCAAGATGGCTTTTAGAGGCTTTTGCATTGGAACTCTTCAATGTAGATATACGTGTTATATGTATAGTATATATAAAATATGTGCATTTAATGTGTATTTTTTATAAATTAAAAGAATAATAATAACACCTCTTTTTACATTTTTAAATGTCAGAAAAGTTATAGCGTTGCAGAGTTATAAACATTTTATTACTTTATTAAATAGTTAATTAAATTAAACAACTACTAGCTAGTTTGGGGCAAAATTGTGTTTGTAGTGACTTCTAGGTCATTACTAATATTCATATTAATAAAAGTATTTGTTTGATTAAGTACCTTTGGAAACAGGGTTGAATAGCAATGGTCGACCGTTATATCCGAGGCCGATTATTAGAATATTTAATTAAATAAATGTAAAATATGAGCAAACAACCATTCAGCACACTAGCATCATGAAGGCTACTTTAACATTTTTGTCATATTTAACAGACATTTTTATACAAAAGCTTCTTACATTGTATTAAAGGTAAAGATCGTTTAGAACTAGGGCTGCTCGATTATGGCAAAAATCATAATCACGATTTTTTTTGGCCAATATTGTAATCACGGTTATTTAACACGATTATGAGGGGGCCATATGACCAAAACTTTATACGACTGATTTATTTAAAAGATAGTGATACATATTAAATATATATTTCCTGTAAATAAGGTTGCTATGACATCTACATTGTAGAGACCAGCGGAATTTCAAACAAAAAGTCCCAAAATTATTGAAAATAATTATACTGTCAGTAATAAAAAAAGCAAAGGACAAATGCAATAGAATAAAAAGATACAAATGAAACAAACTGTGCTTTAATGTTTTTAATGTCTCAAGCAGTTTACAGTCTACTACAGAAATGAATAATCAAATTTAAAATAAAACAGCATAGTCTTCACTGTAAGAATTAAACTTTTTTGTTTCTTATTAAAGCTACAAAAGTCCTTCACACAAGAGCAGTGTGTGATTCTGAATGTGTCTTTAGTTGTTTGATGAATATTAAGCACAGAGTCGCAGCAGGAAAATAGCCCGCTGTCACTTTAAGAGCCGCACGGATCCAATTTACCGTTACACGCGTATTTTCATTCTCAACTCTTTACGTTCATTTATTACATGACCGACGAAGGTATACATGAATAATCACTAAGCGCCGCATTTTGACACATTTTTGCGTGTATTTGACCGTTTAGGCGCACACCTTGAGCTAAAAGATGACTTTACACGTCCGTGTTCTGTTCCGTCTCTGAGCGCATATATCTATATATGTAACGATTCACTCAACTCACGATTCGATTAGATTCACGGTTTTGATTTCACGATTCGATTCACAATTATTATTTTTTTACAAAATTAGATTTAAGACAAATTATAAATTAAATGTGTCCTTTTATTATTGCTTGGACAAAATACTGTACGTTTCTTTGTGAAATTGAAATATAACACTATAATAATATACTAATTTAGCAATTTGGTTTTGATTGCTTCTATTGTCCTCATTTGTTAATCGCTTTGAATAAAAATATAATGTAAATGTAAATAACAACATTTATTTTTAAAACAAGCCTCAAATCAAATAAATAAGTAACACAAATAAAAGAACTCTCTCCATATAAACAAACTAAGGCTTTGTCTGTGCTCTTTCCATTTAAAATTAGAGGCAACCACTGCATTTTAATCATAATCCAAACAAAGATGCTGCAAACATGCAACATGAGCAGTTTTTATTCTAAATTACATTGTATCATTTCGAAATTTGAAGCAAAAACAGAATGGTTTGACTTCAGTTTTGTGACATTATGCATACAAAATATCTGCATGAAACAGAAACAGCAGACGAGCTGAATGAGACGCAGATTCACTCTCTTCCAGCAGGTGGCGCTTAAAGCGTTTCTTTGGTTTCTGCTGTAAACAAAGCAGCGCTGCACTTATGAACTTTAATATGCATTATACAGAGGCAAGAGGAAAAGAAAAAAATACCACCGAAAGACAGTAAGTTCCCCTCAGACACACATTCATATAAACTCCTGCCCCTAATTGAATCGCGATTTGTTTAGCATCTCAACCGATTTGAATCGTCTCATATTTAAATCGATTTTCAACCGGCTCGCGGGTTAATCGTTATATATCCCTAATAAATATACTTCTATAAATCAAGCACGTCCCATTTTGCAAGTCACGTTACATGATTTTACTGATTTGCACGTGAAATTGGGCTTTTATGGAGGAACGAAAGCACAGCGCTGGAAAAGGGGGCGGAATGGGGCGCAATAATGGTTTTATCTCGATTATTGTATTTTCATAATCGTTCATAATTTCATAATCGCCAAAATTGAAATTGAAACCGTTTTTCGATGAATTGCACAGCCTTAACTGAACCCGAGATTATCAGAGATGCAGTAAATGTGTAAACCTAGCTGATATCTGGTCTCTCAGTGCTGGAAATCCCGCCGCAGAGGGCCTCTGGGTAAAAGTTCCTGCTCTCCATCACTATTAGTCGACAGCAAAGGAATGTGTACATCTAACGAGTGGAAAAGCACATTTCTGGGACAAGATCTATGTGGAAAGAACAAGCCCTAATAAAAGTCATCAAATTTGGGCCTCCGCAAGGCAGTCTATAGCGAACGCCTTACTCATGACACTTGACAAGCATATATGTCTTTTTCTTCTAGACATAAGGACGGAGTGAGGTATTATAGGAGTCTTCACTCTGTCTGGTGGTTTCTGAACCGTCCACGTCCTCGTGAATCACAACTTCTTGTTTATGAAGCCAAGTATTACTGGCACTTTCCATAAGTAGGGTATAACTTCCTTCAACAACACGTCAGTGAAAGGTGGTGATTCACTTTCAGAGAAGGCTACTTGTTCATCTTGAGAAAGAACTAAATATTATTGTATAGGAGTCTTTTATGTTATAATAAAACTTTTTTAGGCCTTTTTCTTTTACTTTTATTCAGAAAATATGATCAAAAGTGACACTAAAGACATTTATAATGTTATAAAAGATTTCTATCAAAGAAATGCTGTTCTTTTGAACTTTATATTCATCTGTGAATCCTGAAAAATAAAATGTATCACAGTTTCCACAAAAATATTGTGCAGCACTACTGTTTTCAACATTGATAATAATCAGAAATGTTTCTTGAGCAGCAAATCAGCATATTTGAATGATTTCTGAAGATCATGTGACACTGAAGACTGGAGTAACGATGCTGAAAATACAGATTTGATCACAGAAATATATTACATTTTAACATATATTCACATAGAATGTTTTTTTTATTTGTTTTTACAATTTTACTGTTGTTACTGTATTTTTATAAAATACATGCAGCCTTGGTGAGCATAAGAGACTTTCAAGAACATTTTTTAAAAATTTGACTACTGAACTACTGAACCGTAGTGTACAGTATAAAAAATATTTGATATAAAAATACATACAACTTTTTTAAACATTAAAAAGAGTAATACGTACAAAACACAATTTTTTATTGAATTTATTATAATTTAATACTAAATTAATTAGTAAATTAATTAATAATTAAACTAATTAGTAACTAAATTACTAGCATACATAAAAATAACAAAGAACTTTATATAAAAATACATAAAACTTTTTTTTTAAATGTTAGAAAGAGTAATAAATACAAGTAACATTTTAAAATTAAATTAAATTAAATTAACTACTAGCTGGGACCAGTGGCTTGTAATGACCAATGAACTTCAGCTCACTATTAATATTTATATTAATATTACTATTTTTTATGATGTTACATTTGGTAACAGGGTTGAATAGTGGCTGACCAATATATTGCCAAGGCCAATATACTGGCTGATATTTGCCATTTTTTTAATTATCAGCCAATATATATTTATGTTTTTTTTTTCTGTTTGGCCAATATATCTCTTCTGGCATATAAGCTTTTATTTTGACAGCCCTAAATAAATCACTTTATTATACAGATTTTTTTTTATCATTGTTTTTTTCACATTATATATAATTGATATAATCTTTCAATTAGAGAGTGTGAAATCATATCGGCCATTGGACACCATGCTCTCTAAGATATCAGCTAGCACAAAATCAGTATCGGTCAACTACTATTGAAGAGTTAATTCAGTAATATGTAAATATGTATGTAACAGTGAAATTAAGAAAAAAGATAAGTGATTAAAGGACTGTTTTTTTTTTTAAAGAAAGGAATGGGACGCCAATTTGTACCCTGTTAATGATAAGTGCTGGTTTGTATGACAGCGACTATTTCTTAGCAGTAACCCCATCCCTCACGCGAGAGTATAACGAGAAGAGGAAACAATTAATCAAAATCCAATGCTACTGTGAGGCAGAACTGAGAGGTTGAGAGGAGAGTGAGGTCTTACTCATGTACACGCAAAACTGTACGGATTGGGAAAAAAGAAACAGTCTTTATGATGAACAGCAGGGGTGCTCCGATCATGATTTTTGAGGCCGATCACCGATCGCCGATCACAGAAAGCAGTATCTGCCGATACCGATCACCGATACCGATCTTTTTAAAGCTTTCTTTTG
>NW_015548213.1:405596-420910 GCF_001515605.1 Sinocyclocheilus anshuiensis | reverse complement strand
ACATCATTCAATGCTTTTTACTTTTGCATTTACTTCTAGATTTATATATTAAGTTGCTCAAGCAAGTGGCAAAACATTTAAACTACTTTTCTTACGTTATCACAAACTTACCATAGACAGAAATAGTCAGCTCTACTGCCTTTTCTTTTGCATTGAAATCTTTATTACAAGCAATCCTGCGGTTCATAAAGAACTTTCCTACCTCCACGGGTGCATCTATTATTGCCTTGTTTATCTAAAAGTGCTCTTTTCCTTTAAAACTAGCCAAAAAGCCATATGTGTTGACTGTGAAAGACAGTATACTTTAATTATATGCATTTGTGGTGCAATTGCTACATTTTCGTTTTCATATGTACTGCAAACAATGTGCTGTCACTTTAATTCAGCGCGTGTATCACAGCAAAAATAGACTCGGTGCGGAAACGATCTCTGCACTGCTGCAGACGCACCGCTCCTGAACGCACTGCCGTGTGCAGTGTGAATGCTTTAATCCATTAACATGAGCGCGGAAAAAATACACATCACATACCACGCACTGCAAACAGAGTAAACCTGGCATTATGTGTGTGCGCTGCGAGTGTGCATGAGCGCACGGTCTACAGGAGAGCGCACGAGCGCTGAACAGTTAAACACTAGGCAAGAATTAAAAGTAATGCAAAAACTTTACTTTACTTGTATAAACTTTAGTGACGATGTGACACTGCCTCGATTGTGCAAGTGTCAACTGTGCAGCGTGCAGCTCGCTTATAGATAGACGCGATGTGGTGATTTGAAGCCATTTGTGTATTTTGAGAGAGAGAGAGCGAGAGAGAGAGAGAGCGCGTGCGGTGAATCACTCACGCTGTTTGTGAAATTACGTCTCACATGAGGTTTTCAAATTACTTTGTAAGTTATTTAATGAAGAAATATGAAGGCCGGACAGAGACTGAGACGTGCAGCTGCACGTCGTGCCAAACCTCTCACGGCAGCGTCATCAGCTTGAGATCGGTCTACAGGAGAGTGCGCGAGCGCTGAATGGTTAAACGCTGGCAAGAATTAAAAAGTAATGCAAAAACTTTACTTTACTTGTATAAACTTTAGTGACGATGTGACACTGCCTCGATTGTGCAAGTGTCAACTGTGCAGCGTGCAGCTCGCTTATAGATAGACGCGATGTGGTGATTTGAAGCCATTTGTGTATTTTGAGAGAGAGAGAGCGAGAGAGAGAGAGAGCGCGTGCGGTGAATCACTCACGCTGTTTGTGAAATTACGTCTCACACAAGGTTTTCAAATTACTTTATAAGTTATTTAATGAAGAAATAGATCGGCCTTTTAAAGACCGCCGATCGATCATCCCAACGTGATTATCGGCCGATAATGATCGGTAGCCGATCAATTGGAGCACCCCTAATGAATAGTACAGGGATTGTTAGGATTAGAACTCAAATGGTGCGAAGGCCTTGGAAAGGCACTGCAGCACTGCAGCACTGCATTGTGGGATCTCCCCCCCCGAGAGTTTCTCAGTTACTCAGTATGTCATGTATTTACATTCCACAGGATAACAGTGGAAAAGGCAAATGCTGTCAAACAAACACGTGAATGGCATCTGTTGATGAGTCACCAGGGTTAGCCACAGTGAGCAGGAGTGGGCGGGGCCACATTGTGCAGGGGGCGGGGCGCTGAGGAGGCCTCAGATAGGCCATGCTGCTGTGAAAGTTATCTGAACAACTAAAATAAGCTTATGCATTAATGCATTAATGTCACCTCTGTGCTGCATTAAGTCTGCATAAACATGAATGACATTAAATGTATTTAATGTTGTATATAACAATACTTTTACAAATATTTCTTCCTCAAAAGTAGTACAAGAATCAATAATGCAACTAATATCATTATATTCCATAAGATTCTCATCCCTCGTACAAGAATCGCTAATGAACAAAAATCATCACCAATCCAAATCATTCTGATCCAGTATAACAGTTCCAAATAAAGACCAGTTCTTCACGTTTTCTGACAACGTTGTAATTGAAACCGCAATGCTTTGTGCATCTGAAGAGAATCATTAACCTACCAAAGCTTATCTATGCCAACAAAGCAATCGGAATGCCTTCAGGAGACCAGCAGCCAAAATATGCCGCGGCTCCAGTTTGGCAGACTTTGCTTAAACTACTTCAGAGTGATGCCCATTGTTCGCCTGTCACTGAACCAAGGCCACTTTGGCTTTTCAGTGCTACTCATTAAAGCCAGTTGTGTTTGTCGTGGAGCTCTAGCAATGGCATGCTCAGTAAAACACACAAACACTCAGAGAATCAATACTAGCCAGCTCGCATCAAAGCGCAGCGTTTCTGTGTGATAAATGAGTCACAAAAGAAACTGTGACTCAAGGTTACTTCTGATATCCTAAAGGAAACTCTTGCTTTTTTACTTTCTTTTAAATACCCTTTTATAAAGTGGAACAGACAACTGAAATGCAGTCATAACTGTGGGAGGCAGGATTATGTCTATCTGTTGGATCGATTGTTAAACGTGTGTCCAATTTGTATTATAAATGATATCAAATATAAAGAGATTATTTAGGAGGAGGATTACACACCTGAATAAAACACACTGGCTAAAACTGCAATCTCTATCAACAAATCCTGCAAATAATCCAACCAGCTGTGCCACAGCACGCTAAATCCTTTATCTGTGCTCATGTGCTGTTCTCATATGCAGCGTCTAACATCGAGAGGCTAACTGGTTGAGTTGATCATCTGGTTATTAAGATCTTCAAGCAGTGCTTGGCACCAGTAAACTAATCTACTGGGATTAGTTGATGCTTTGTTACTTTCCTTGACAAAAGACTGGGCACAGGTAAGGGATGTAAAATATTTGTTTGGTTGTTTTGCTGATGATATTTCTTAAAACTGCACTGCAAATTAGAATCATGGAAGCATTGCACAAAACAAAAAAAAACAACACAAAACAAAAATAAACAAATAGCAAACAAAACAAAATAATAAAAAACAAAAATAAATCAAACAAAAATAAATAAATAAATAAAACAAAGCAAAAAATGGAAAACAAACAAAAGAAAACAATAAAATAAAAATAAACAAACAAAACCAAAAATTAAACAAACAAAATTAAAAAAACATATAAAAGAAAACAATACAAAAAAATATACAACTTACTCAAAACAAAAAAAAATAACACAAAACTGGCTACCTTGTATAGGCCTACTGTATTTTAATTCTACTTTTGTGGTGATTTTGTAAAAAATACTTATTCCCATTACCACAATTAATGTCATCCTCACATATCCTTGCATATGGTACACTGTGCTCACAGTATGCATGCAAAACTGCATAAATATTTTGGGTATTGTGGCAAATTGAACTCCTATTTCTCCGACGTTTACAGTTAGAGGTGAATTGAATTTATGAAGGTCATTCACAAAATCTGCACATTTTCGCATGACTTAATCTGACAGCTGAGAAAGCCCTGGAATCTTCACAATAGCGTTTAACAAACACTTAGTGTGACTAAGTGTGCAGAACAGCTGTAGATGCGTGCAGTTTTGGTGTTCGAGACTACAGATGAGAGCAGCAGGGGGTCCGTCACGCCTGCCCAGTGCAACACATCCACAGACCCCACACAGAGACCATGAGCCTTTGACATTCAGTATGAGTGCATTTACACTAGTGCTGCATGATTAATCAAAATGAAATCGCAATCGCGATTAGGCAAAAGCTGCGATAGTCATGCGCATCTTGTCAGTGAAGCATGGTTCTGTGATCAGCAGTAAATCTCCATCCGAAGGCCAGAGGGCGCTCTCACACAGAAGAAATCCAGGAAATCCCTATAGAGGTAGTTGAATAAACAGAAGATTTAATTGCTTTAATTGAACATTTAAACTTCTTTCATTGATTCAACGTGACTAATAAACACAACTACGACAATATATGGTTTATTATAGTTTTTCTTATTATAATTGTTATTATAATAAAGTATATAATAATGCAAATTAGGGATGGGCAATATCTTATCGTTTGCGATATACCGGTAAAAATTCTCCCCATGATAAGAATTAGTCTTCCCGCGATAATAACAATTAGACTTGTGCCGATATTCGGTAATGCGGTATATCACGGTAATGAATATGCACGATATTGTTATCGTGGGCACTCCTAAATACCGTGAAAAATTATATATTACAAATTATTCAGAATTTTGAATGCATTTTAAGAATACTTTTCCCTTCAACTGGTCAAAATGCACAACACGGCTGTATGCTGCGTGAAAGACACATGCGCACTCTGATGTAAATAAGCGCGGACGAGAAGCACATGGCGGAACATGTGAGAGACGCTCTGGATGAAAGCGCACTTTCACTCTCTGACAGCAGATGGCGCTAAACTGCAGAAATAATAATAATAATAATAATAATACATTTAAATGCAGCCGTTACCCCAGAAACCCTGTAACCAAAGCAGCTGCACTACTTTCTGTTTCTGAATAGTGTGTAAATGATTTAAACAGCCATTCAGATTTGTGTATTTGCTATGATGTTCATCACAGCGCCAAATACTTAAATATTTAGACTTAATAGGCTATTTATTTTCAAACTTTTTTTACATTTTAATCTGGAGATAATACCGCATACCGTGATAAAAGCATTAGCAATTAATCGCAACATGAAAAATTGATACCGGCATATCCCTAATAACAATATAGGCTAGTTCTGTGTGCAACCGTGCGGAGCGACATGGTGGAAGGCAGACTTGGAATTGAGGAGGAGTATATCGCTAAACGAGTCATAAATCATACTATTTCATAGTATTATATACAGTGATAAAGGCTATGTGATTAGCATTGCATTATAAATATACTTTGTCCTTATAAAAATACCCATGATTTCTTGATAAACACACATAAACCATATATGTTTATTGTCTTTAAGTTTCCTCAGTTAAAATTTATCTATCTGCGTTTTATTCAGTTACAGCGATAACTGGATACCTTTGTCCATATTAGGGATTTCCTGGAGCGTCGTCAGTGTAGTTTCTGCGCAAGGGCACCCTCCGGCTTCCAGTATGAATAAAACAGTCATTACGTTATGTGTGTGTCAGTAATGCTCACAACACCCTATTTTGAGTAAAAATAGGAAAGATAATACTTTTCTCTAAAGAAACGGGATTCCCTGAATTATCGTCATTGATATCATTATCGCAATAAATACCAGAAATCGTGATATCCCTAATGCAATGCTAATCGACACAGCCTTTATCACTGCTTAGAATACTATGAAATATGTTGCGTGCCTTATTCTCTGTAAGAAGCCACATCATCTCACAGAAGGATTTATTTCAACACTCGGCTGCCGTTATGAAGTGAGTTTGGAGTAAAAACATGTTATTAAATGTGGTATTTTCACGTGCTTCTTCACAGAGCCGTAGTTCACTGAGAAGCTACGCAAACAGCTGTCATTATCGCGAACAATTTCTTCGATTTCATAATCGCACGATTATATCGTCTGCAATATTTTTGCATAGCTTGTCAGTGAACTACGGCTCTGTGTAGTAAATGCTGCTCCATCTGAAAGCACGTGATGGAGATTTACTACTAATCACAGAACCGGCTTTACTGACAAGATGTGCATGACAATTGCATTCGATTAATCGTGCAGCCCTAACTTACACCGACGCTTACATGTGAATATGGATCTTATCAATGATATTTAAAGGGACAGTTTACTCAAAATGATATTTTGTTACCATTTACTCATCCTCACTTTGTTCCAAACCCATAAGCTGTTGTTTTTTCAATCGACAACAAAAGCTGACAGTCGCTGTACAGTTATGAATGACCTGTCTGAATTACTTCATCTGAATGAAGTCTGTAATCTGGTACAAAAAGGGAGTACATCTCTCTTTGAATGTCTTGAGAGTTAAGGCTTTATACAGACCTAAACGTCTGGTTTGCTTGTATCGACAAATGACCTAACAATACTCACTGCACTAATTCCCAGACATCACACCCATCGTCGCCGCTGAAAGACTGGGATTGACACAAATCTGCACACTTACAGATGGATATGGAGTAATTCTCGGGAAAGCAGTCAAGAAATATTTCAGACACCTAAATCATAAGATATGAAAAAATGTTCTTTGTAAGAATGAAACTGAAGTAGCGACAGATCTTTTCTTCAGTGTTGTGGCATACATCTGAGTGAAATGACAGAATGTAGGGCAGAATGTTGTTCTATCCGTCGGTTGTTGATTGAATGGAGGTGGATCTGAATGCGAGCTTACAGTCAATTGTAAGAAAGGGTTTAAGCAGACAAAATGATTGAAGAAGTCTGGCATACGTCACCACAGAGAAATCTGTCTTTTCACGAGTTATGACATTTAAAAATTAATGACAATAAATGCATAAATCGTTCACAGTCAAATGACATGCATTTGGAAACTAGTCTAATAGATTAATCCATTTCATGACAACTTTTAAATATTTCTTTTTTTGTGATTGATTGATTGATTGATTGATTGATAGATAGATACCAGCATCTATGGCAACCAACTCACATCACTATAACATTATGTAAGATGTTTCATCTCGGTGTTTGATAAATTTGAGATTATTGCTGGTGAAACATTTTTAAAAACATCCTTTAGAAAACCTTTAAAAAAGTTGCCTAGTAGCATTTAACACAGTATATTCCAACAAAATATGCTGTATAGACAGAAGGGTCTGACCAAAAAAAAAAGATTAATAAATTAAAGAGTTTTCATTAAACAATGCATACAATTTGCATTTACTTTCAGCATTTTTTTGGAAACATCATTGTGGAAACCTCATCATTACAAACTCGCACAATATATCTCACAATTCTGAGAAAAGATGTCAGATATAAACTTGCAATTGTGATTAAAAAAAAAGTCAGAATTGTGAGATGTAAACTCACAATTACAAGAAAAAAGTCAGAAATGCAAAAAAAGTGTCAGAATTACAAGAAAAAAGTCAGAATGACAAGAAAAAAGTCAGAATTGCTAGAAAAGTCAGATTTGTGAGTTTAAATCGCAATGCTGACTTTATACGTTTAACTCTCAATTGCAAGTTTATATCACATAGTTCTGAGAAAAAGTCAGAACTGTGACTTTATAACATGCAGTTCTGAGAAAAAAAGTCAGAATTGTGCGATAAATAATAAAAAGTCAGTTCTAGAGGACTGAGCATCAAGGCTTCTGTCATTCCAGTCCATCTTAAACAAAAAAGTCCACTTTTAAGTGACTTTTAGTCTCAACACGTTTTATTTTACTTGCGTAACAATACACACAAATAAAACTTCTTCGACGATGTGATCTCGCAGACTGATCGGTCTTGGCTTTCTGTAAGAGCGTCTGTAATGTGCTCCTTGAAAACAGATGAAAGGTTTTAGTCCATTTATTAGTCATTCAACATAATAAACGCCTCCTCTTATTGACATACTGTACCTCCTTCATACAAGTTCTTACAAGCAAAATGAGCTCCCGTTATTTTCAGATTTTTTGCTTCTACAGAATGTCAGAAAAAGGACCAATAAATAGCCCGTAAAAAGCATTTGGACACTTAAGTCCTTAAAAATGCCATTGCATTTGAAAACAAAATATGAGAGTGTCATCTGAGAAATAACTTTACTTTTCTGAGCCATTCCTCCAATGACTTTTAAGGCACACGTTATTTCAGAAATGAAGGCCCCACTACAAAGAAGCCTCTAAAGGAAAGATTTCCGATCTGAAGATCAAAGTTCATCTGCAATCATTGCATTTCCTTCTTGGTAATAGACATCCAGATGCCTGCGGGTCTCATAAACACAATGTATGGTTTTGTGTGGACCTGTGCTTGATTACAGCCGTCTGACTCTGCAGGATGAAGCAGCGGGGCTGATGTCTGACCGGTCACGTGTGCTGCTGTTATTTTAGAGCAACATGGGCTCGCCAAGTTCAAAGCAATGCAAATGACTCAACTTTGAGCTGTCAAATCACATCAAGTCACAATTAGCAGCTATTTTCAATTAGTGTTTCGGCACCTCTGCTTTACAGACAATATGTACGTTTCAGGAATTTTATAGAAATTTCAGAGCTGTTTATTCCCCTCACCTCAGCCTTTTTTTATAGAGCTTTTCAGGCAGTTACAACAGCACTGCATAATGAGTGAATCTCGGTGAAAATCTGTCAAGTTGCCGGATCAGACTTCAGCCCCAAGTGACAGGGGTAATTCAACGCTGCCAAGATGGGGTTTTAATAAAATTGCCTATGCAATAGAAACACAATTTTTATTTACATCTGTGCTACATGATTAGAGAAAACTGACAAAAAGGGCTGTGGTGAAGTAGATGTAGAAAAACTGTGAAACCCATAATGCACTGGGCTCAGTCAGACTAATGCAAAAAAAATTCGCATAAGCCCTGGAGCCAAAAAAAAATCGGACTTTTGCTGAATAAATAGGAATATCTTGCAGGCAACATGACAAAAATACACATTGTTCATTCACTTGTACTTCCAACACTGTAACAATACAAAGCTGGTTGAAAATTGGTGAACTAACCCTTTAAAAGAAAGCTAAATAAATATATGAGTTTCTAAAGAAAGGCTATTTTTAGTACTTTTATCTCCATGTTGCAAATATTACCATATAGAATAAATGTTCATTATTTTATGTAAAAAAAAAAATAAAAAAACATTTTTTTTATTATTTTTATAACCATAATCCAAACAAATTATCATTCTAAATACTATAATGCAAAAAGAATACTACAAAGTTAATATGTTAATAGATGCAATTAATTATGTACATTTACATTTAGCAAATGCTTTTATCCAAAGGAACTGACTCACAAACCAGTAACATGTCATAAAATATGTAACCTAATGTGTAATATAATGTAATTTTACACGAAAGCCTATTATGGGCATTTAAACGTTTTAATCAATTGATAGTCCTAATTTACATAATGTGTTGTGTATCTATTGTACCGTCTACAATTTATGCTAATTTTAACAAAACAAAAAATGGCCCTCGTTCTTGACAGGCTCTTGAGATTCACCTAAATCCTTATTCTTCACCTCACTGATGTAATATTAACATTTTCTAATTAACAAGGTTGAACTACATTAAAAACAGCATCATTGTCCCACAACAGCAAAAGAGAGACAAAACTCATCTCATCTACAAGCATCTTTCATCCTCCATCTCAAGACTCCTGTCTGCAGCCACTTCCTGCATACTGGATTCATATCGACTCAAGGGAAAGTCAATGGAAAGGCTGCAGAGTCAGACAGCAGTCTTACAGCGGAGGAGGAAACGTTTGAGCGTCCCGAAGAAAGAAGCCTATTTATTAGGGTTATTGATGAAGAGCTTGAGTTCTCTCTGCAGAGTCGCATCTCCCTATAGATCACATGCTAATTCAGCCTTCTCACACTCCCGCTTACGCAGCAGATCACTGAGCCGTCCTCAGAATGAAGCGTGCTCTGGAGTGAGCATGCAGCACTCCGCTGGGAAAACCTACTCGCGTGTGGATCAATCGGTCGCCGCCGTTATTCTGCTGAGGCAGAGGTACGGGGTGTGCCTGCTAAGCCATACAAGCATGGGTGTGTGCCATGTATGTTGAATCCAAGTCTTTGCTGTCTGCAAGGACAGCCTGTTTATGAAAAGAACGAAAAAGCAAAGGGAACGACTCAGGACGCACACTCTTCTTTGACTGTTGAGTTGCAACGTGAGGGCTCTTCAAGATGATGCAGCTTAAGATTCTGACCTAAGTGACTGACCTTCACGCACTGCTGAGGTTTCTCTAGACTTACCTGCCTGCAAAATACAGTCTTGATTCAGTCTTAAGTTTTATCGCATGGATTTGTGGAGTTGAAAGTGTAAATTTTTGCATCGTTAGCATCACTGAACTGTATAGGGCACAAAGCATACCTGACTAATTCTGTGAACTGAATGAATTATGTGACAAAACACAGTATTTCATGACAAAATGCAATTTTTTCAATTCAATTTCTATTCAATCTTTTATTTCATGCACAACAGAAAACAAATTAAATATGAACAAAATGCACCCAGCATGTCACAAGATCAATTTTTCTCGAAAAAAACCTAACTGTTAATTTTGCAAAAAAAATGTAATGTTCATTTTGCAAAACCCTAATATTAATTTCGTAAACAATAGAAAACAAATTTGCTAACAAAATGCTCCCAGCACATCACAAAATGCATATGTCCACAAAGTGTTCACTTTGCATAAAAAGGAATGTTTGTTTTGTGAAAAATTTTACATTTATTTCGCAAAAACCGTAACATTAGTTTCATAAACAATATTACGTCTGTTTCATAAACAACAGAAAAAAAATACTCTCAGCATGTTACAAAATGTTACATTTTTCGAAAAACTGAATTTTTAAAGGGGTCATATGATGCGATTAAAATTGTTCCTTTCTCTTTCCTTAAACCGCATAAACACATTTCATTACACCAAATACACAAAATAATGTTCTTTTTAGCAACATCATGACCCCTTTAATGCATTTAATGCATTTTAATGCATTTCATTCACAAAATGCACATTCTGTGAAGAACATAAGCATGTCTAATTTACTGCATTTTTGTCAATAAATACTGCATTTCATATCATGTATTTCATTCAGTCCACAGACTGGATACACCTGATACCCCATAAAACAGTGTGATTGAACAAAACAAGTAATTGTTTTTAAACAGGTTTCCCCAAACACTAAGCTTATCTGCAATTGGTCAGCCAAACATTCAGCCCCGCCCCCAACTCTGACCATTGGTTGAGCCATTGCTATATCAGACAGGTCGGGATGTTTAAACAAACAGAAAATATTTTGAAAGTGTTTACAATTTTAAGGAAAATCAGCCTATGAATGAATTACTTTTAATTACCTCTAAGTTGAGATAGAAAAAGTATTTTAGCATTGGAAAAAAATGCACAAATGTGTGGAAGAGTTCTTGAAAAAAAAAAAAAAGCAAAATGCTTTTGTCATGCAAAAAAAAAAAAAAAAAACTGCCAAAGTCCTGCCAATCCATTCACAAGAATGCAAGGAGCAAACTCAATTTTCCATACTCAAGAAACACTCTGTAAAAGAGAAATCCTGGCAATATCAGTGTTGGTTCACCAAACTATTCAAGGCCTGTAGAACAGAAGTGCTTGGACGCGATGCCAATATTAACAGCAGATTGTTGAGATCTGGGCAGGAATAATAGCACTGATGCCAACTCAAGACACGCAGGAACCTAATGCCCCTTTACAACAACAATACAGCCTGTAGCTATGCAGCATCTACATGTCTACTGACAAAAATCAACATATTAATAATTAAACAGCTAGACCTCATTGAGCTGGAACACATACAAGTTCCTCTACTGCACTCAGAAGTTCATTTTTTTCCCAAGTTCTGCAACTTAAGTGGTAACATTTTCTCAAAGCTTCTCAATAACTACACAATGAGGATAAATTGTTTTACTCACAAGCATGCACATGAAGCTTGAGCCAAAGTCAACAATGTATTTAAGTTCTTTCTTACTCCAAATCCTGATTCGAGTGGCATACAGAAAGCAGATCTGGAAGTTAATTTGTCCAGTTTAGGAATTCAAAATGAACACGTGACTACACATTCATACTACAACCGGTGCACCGCTGCCAACTCTTTTAGTAGCAAAGAGTTTACCTTCAGTTTTATGACCACCATTGAGAAAACATTTGGTAACTGTTCAAGTTTTTTGTCTGCATGTCCAGTGGCTTTCAGACCAAACTTGTTGGGTCTTTATGACCAATGAATTTCCATTACCTTTCCCCTTATAAGATAAGGACTGAAATGAATCACCAAAAAACAATATGTTCATAAACTGAGCATAACCATGGCTTGCAAACAAGTGATCTGGAAGTTAATTTGTCCAGTTTAGGAATTCAAAATGAACACGTGACTACACATTCATACTACAACCGGTGCACCGCTGCCAACTCTTTTAGTAGCAAAGAGTTTACCTTCAGTTTTATGACCACCATTGAGAAAACATTTGGTAACTGTTCAAGTTTTTTGTCTGCATGTCCAGTGGCTTTCAGACCAAACTTGTTGGGTCTTTATGACCAATGAATTTCCATTACCTTTCCCCTTATAAGATATGGACTGAAATGAATCACCAAAAAACAATGTTCATAAACTGAGCATAACCATGGCTTGCAAACAAGTTTTACTCTTCACAAACTCTCAAGTTTAAAAGCTTGATAGCTGTGTTTTGGGATATTGTAGATGGTGTGCATCTCAGACCTCCATCAAACCAGGTAACATCTGTTTTTACCAGTTTAGAGGAGTCAGGTTGGTTTTTTGAACATAGTAACCGGTCGACCAGCTAGCTACATCTTGGATTTTCCAACTTGGAACTAGACTATCTATAATCAACATAGAAATTTCATGACTTTTCCAGACCTGGAAAACACCAAATGTCCAACTTCCAGGTTGTTCATGGCCATCAATCCCTGTCAATCAACACTTTGAAGGCTTGAACCTGCAACCTATCCATAACCATTAACCACTGAGCCACACAAGCCATTATAATAACATATAAAAGGTATAGAAAGCACCATTCATCATGAATGTCAAATAATGTGCTAGCAACACTGAGTAGGCTGCTGTGTGGATCCAGGCTTCAGCTTGAGCTGATTTCCAAGGAAGTTTCCAGTCCTCGCCCTCCATCCGTGCCTCTGAAGTTCTTCCTACGCTCTCTGTTTACTTGCAAACACTGTAATGCATTTTACTGTAACATACGAGCGTTATAACAGCCGACGTGTCTGTCCTCTTGGAAGGAGTTTCGAAGCCGAACGCACAAGCGCGCGCCGAAGTTGCAACAATGTAACGAACAATCCTTTGTGACGTAACAAACACAAACGCGAAATCTACAATCAAACACCTCAAGCGGACCTTTCGCCGACGGCCTCTTCCCTGTTCTTTCGTTTCTATCTTTCTTTCATTCTTTCTCCAGAAAAAGCGCCATGTTGAGGGCAGCAGCGCAGCTGACACGCTGTTTTTCCTCAAAAAAACAAGCACACTCGACTTACCTTGGCTATGGCTTTTTTATATCTCATTGTGGCTTGCTGAATAAGACTGTGTATTTGGATATTCCCATCCCCACAGGGAACGACCACCCGCGTCCTTCCGAAACACACTGTCACTTTCATATTCGCCCGATATTCCCAGAGACTCCTCCACAGGGAAGCGAGAGAAGTGTTGAACTCTTCAGGAAAACTCAGTAACGTTAAGCCACGGCAGCATTGTATCCGTCCAGGTAAGAAGCGGGATGAATCCTCATGTTGTGCTGCTCAGGTGGGACTGGAGCACCTGTTCGGCGTGTGTCGCGGTGAAGTGACCGTGGGCTGGGCTTCCCACGCGCTCTTTCACAGCTCTCTCTGAGACTCACACTGACTCACTGCTGTTTCAAAGTGTGCTCCTCGTGTATTCCGTCAGGGACGACTGTCTGTTTCAGGTTATAGACTCGTCAAGTAAAAATAATCTTGTTTTCTGTTTGAAATAAGATTATTTTGCTTACCCCATTGGCAGACTATTTTGCTTCTTCAAAGCAAAATCTCACTTAATTTTGACTTGTTTTTTTCTGAAAACAAGACAATCATTTTTACTTGTCTAGAAAATCCTTCTTGATTTAAGAATTTTGAGATATTTTGGCTGGAAACAAGACAAAAAATCTATAAGTAAGAAAAGCATTTTTTGCAGTGAAGGTTCCTTATTGCTATTAAGGTTCATGATGAAACCTTGGGCCATTAGGTTAAACCTAAGGGGAAAAAATTGTTCTTTTGAGAACTGTTTTCTTCAAGGTTCTTTAGGGAACCAAAAATGGTTCTTCTATGGCATCATTTTTAAGAGTGTATGTGCTTTTGTGGGTGGGCAAAAATGGGTCATCATCGGGTTTTAGACTCGTTAAGTGCTGCTATATTCTTCAGTTGCTATTCTATTCGCTACCTACTAGTCCCAGCTTCAATTATACACCACTACATATTCAAGATGTAGGCTAATTCATATTTTGAGCAACCAGAAAACTCTTAAAAATAAAGGTTCCTTATTGCTATTGAAGGTTCCATGATGATCCTTGAACATCTATGTAGACTTTCCATTACACAAAAAGTTCTTTAGAGTAGAAAGATCCCTTCAGATTTTTAAATGATCTTAAAACAAAAAAAAATGGTTCTTTTAAGAACTGTTTTCTGAAAGGTTCTTTAGGGAACCAAAAATGGTTCTTCTATGACATCACTGTTCAAAACACCTTTTTGGAACCTTGTTTTTAAGAGTGTATGTGCTTTACTCCTGTGGTGCGCGAAAATGGGATATTGGGTAAAAAAAAATAACTTTTATCATTTTGCCTGACTTCATCAGTGATCAAGCTTCAACATCTAGAACATAGATCCAGGAGTAAATTCGATTTATCTCATTAATAAATCTCTGTAAAGTATACATATCGCCTGCAAAACTTTAATTGTGGTTTGTATGGTCAATTAACACTTTAATTATTGATAAGGGTCTACATCCTATTTAAGCTTATCATAGCCTGGACATTTCCTGTCTGACTGTAGATGAGATTACGTGTGGCAGTCTATCAGTTAGCCGTCTGATAACGCTGGTTTTATGCCTGGCCATGTCAGTCATTTATGAACATTAGCTGGCCTAGATGATGGACATGAATCATATGACGGACTTCCAGCTGTTGGTAGTTCTTAATTATTCTGGTTTAGAGCTAAACCAGACCTTGAGTCAGTAATAAACCATCTGTCATGTTCCAAAAAACATGTTCCAAGTTTGTAAGGCATTGTTTTTTTTTCAAACGAGACAAAATAACTTTCTAACTTTTGCCACTTTTCAGAAGTAAGCAGAAATTTGCTATAAACATACATTAAAGGGATAGTTCACCCAAAAATGAAAATTTGATGTTTATCTGCTTACCCCCAGGGCATCCAAGATGTAGGTGACTTTGTTTCTTCAGTAGAACACAAACGAAGATTTTTAACTCAAACCGTTGCAGTCTGTCAGTCATATAATGGAGGTGACTGGGAATCACGGCTTTGAGAGTAAAAAAAAACATACACAAACAAAACCAAATTAAACCCTGCGGCTCGTGACGATACATTCATGTGTAATGACATGAAACGATCAGTCTGTGCAAGAAACTGAACAGTATTTATATCGTTTTTTACCTCTGATTCACAGCAATGTCCAAACTGTGAGGACGCGTCTTCTTCTTCTTCTTGCTTTACGGTGGATCGCAGACTTATAAGTGCATTACCGCCA
>NW_015548213.1:405142-405428 GCF_001515605.1 Sinocyclocheilus anshuiensis | reverse complement strand
CTTGGATGCCCTGCGGGTAAGCAGATAAACATCACATTTTCATTTTTGGGTGAACTATCCCTTTAATATTTCAGCAAAGACACTGGACAGAGATGCAGCACTTGTTTATAAGTAATACTAGCTCAAACGTTTCTTTTGAGTAAAAAGGTTTTTCCCGCTGTCAAAACTATATATATATATAATATATATATATAATATATATTAAGTATATATAGTTACAGTGCACAGCATAAATGAGTACACCCCCTCTGAATAAATATAAAAGATGTATTTTCTTAATGATCAC
>NW_015548213.1:384865-405132 GCF_001515605.1 Sinocyclocheilus anshuiensis | reverse complement strand
AAGTAATTGAGTTAATTAAAAAAACATTTATTTAAAAAATAAATGTTTTATTTAAAAAATAAGTTCCATTTTTCTGATGCTCTTAATCATGAGCAAGAGAAAGGGAGAAATACAGAGAGAAGGTGCATTAGGTCAAATTGTCATTTGTTTGCAGCCTCAATTTAAGTAGAAGCACAGCAAATGACAAAACAAATGTGTTTCCATGGAGACAAACATCTGGATCGATGGGTTTGTGGCTGTCTAGCCACATAACGACGCATCAAAACCATGTTTCTAGATATGTGTTCAATGTTCAGACATTGAGATTTTCTGTTAGACAGAGATTTCACTCTGGATTTTTTAACGGAATGATTATTTTTTTAAAATTCATTCAGATTTTTATAATGCATAACACCCCCTTGTGGTAGAAAAAGATGCTTTATCTTAAAGTATCTGCTCTTCACTTGTAATGAAGATTTATTACTTTCTGTAGCATCCAGTGACTCGACATCTCTGAATCTGCAAAATGTCAGGCTTACGTAAGGTGCTGTATATTATACAGAAATGTTTTGCTGATGACACACACATACTGTAGACATGTTGATTTGGTCAGGAACCTCCATATGGGTCTCATTAGGAGTGAATCCTCAGTTAGGAGGAGCTGAGAGTGAACAGGCTGCTGACTAAGATTTGCTCACAAAGAATCCCAATATAGCAAAACCCGCAGAAGTCCTGCAGTCCTTGGTGCACCAGGGTAAACCAGGTCATTTTGTCCACATTAAAAAAAAGTTTCCCATAAAAAAAAAAAGAGTTTCAATACATCTTCAAAATGGTGTACACTATATGAAATGAACACAGCATTATAAGTTATTTTATCCTGCATGGCAGCGGGATGCTCTCCTATGTGGAGATCACATGACTGTCAAAATTCTACTCACTTTACACTGTAAAAAAAATTCCGTAAAATTTACAGTGAAAAAACGGAAGCTGTGGTTGCCAGAATTTTACTGTAAAAATTGCAGGTGTTGATGAGAAAGTCACATGATGAACCAAAGCCCATCACAAGCAGCTTTTAAATAATAACATATATAGAAGGTGCACAGTGTCATTCACACAAACACTAAACACCATCATGGTAACACACATGAAACTGAAATCATGCAATAAACATTAATTTCACAACATTAGATGTAACATACAACTCTAATGTACACAACTGATAAGAACAAACTAAGAAACAGTTATTTCAACAAAAAACATCAAATTTGAAATGTAACGCAGGGAATTCTGGGAATGTCAGTTTACGGTTATTCACTGTAAATTATTAAATCTTTTTTCACTTCCAAAAACGGTATACTACCGTAAAATTACATGTAATGTCCAATACAGTTTTTCACCGTATATAGTAGGGGAACTTACCGTTAACCATTTAACAGGTTTTTACTGTAGCATTTTTACAGTCTTTTACCGTTAAATTCACGGTCATTTTTGTGTGCTGGACTTGAAGCAGCGCTGCACAGAGACTTACTGCAAGTAACCCTAGTCCTAACCCTAACCATATAGTAAGTACATGTAGTTAATTAATATTACTTATTACAGTGTAATAGTACTTAAATGTACAATTACACTGTAACAAGGACACCTTAAAATTTGTTTTAAAATGTTCATAATCAGATTGCAGTTACTTTTTTATAGATTACATGATTACAAATTATTCACAGAAAGGCAGTAAAATATAATTTATTAATATTTTTTTCTCTTTCCTTTCTAAAAATTCTACTGTGTGTCATATTGTTTAGCTTTGAATATTTACAGTATGTAATGTACATTCATTTGCGATCCATGCTTCTGAATTTGGGGACAAAAGCACCTCTCAGGCAGCTACAGTATACTATGTATGAAACAAAGTTACTAAACACTGCTGACGTATAACTGACAAAAATATTTAAAACTGGAAGACTTTGACCATGTCTTTGCTGTTTTCATATTTATTCATATTTCATGTGATGCAGAGATATACAAATTTGTCAGCCCAACCCCTTTGACTTAAAATATTTACTTGAAGCCCCCCTAAGATTTAATAAAGTTAAATATTTCAATAATTTAACAACACATTTGCATGTTCTCTGATGCTGTTGAGTGGTGACATTGCCATGCAGGTAAAAAAATACAAAAAGTAAAAATTATATATATATATATTTTTTTTTTACCTCTGCAGTTCTTTCATTTACTCCAGTTTGGGAAGCCCTGGAGTAAAGTAATGTTTAATGCATTTAATGCATGTTAATGAGAAATAATTCTCCTTTTTGGTATACTTATAATCCCATTTAAATATATAAACAAGTGAAGTCAAAAGTAATCTAAAAGAAACCCAAAAGTAGTCAGAATGCATTGCCTACAATTAGTAATCTACAGTAGATTAAATTATTGACTAAAATTTTCATCATGTTATTAGTAATCAGTAAGTGACTACAATTTGTAAGTAATCTACCCTGTACTACTCATAAATATGATCTTTCTGACATGATTTGAATGCACCATTAGAAAAATGCTAAAAAAAAAATTATTTGCTTCACCTTTAATATTGACTGACGATGAAGTCATTCTTAAAACATTTACGAAAAAAGTGTGTTTTTTATTTGTTTATTTGACAAGCAGCAGAATCATGTTTGTCACCTCATATTTGTTTTTTATATCTTGAAAGTAAATGCAATTATCAGTATACCGGTTTTATTACAATAGTTCTTTGACTTTGATACATTAAAAAAAAGAATACACACAACAACTGCAACGTGAGAAAAGAAAGTGTGGTTGTTTTTCGGCCGTTTCTCAAACACTTCACCTGTTTTGCTCTATGTGATGCATTTCATTCGCTCGCTTTCTCTTGTACGATTAAGTCTAAAAATGTATTATCCTTTTACGTTCGAGTAGCTATAGGCATTTTCTTTTTTCATAGACGCACTTGGCGTGGCACTGGTGATGTAAACAGCATAAAATCAGAAGGGGGCGGGATGGGGGTGCTTTTGATGACTGTCCAGCTACTCGGAGGCCCTTTTTAACAAAGATGGAGGCGCAGAGTCCCGATTCGATCCGATGGTTGAGTGCCGGAGCCAGCCAGAGCCGAAAATAAAAGACATGTTTACCGTTCACGCTTAACGGCGTTTTTTTGTTTATTTTCTTTCATTAAATTAATATGTTTTTATGCGACATAGCTGTATTCGTCCGCAGAGCTCTGGCTTCGCTCGATGTACTGCTTGTCGATAAGAACCTCAATGCACTTCTTGATCATGCTGATACTCGGGTTGAATCTCGCTTTGGATTGGTTGATTACCTGCAAGAATAAGCACACACAAACAAAATTAGGCTGCTTATATTCGGGACAGCACACACTCATATTGCTGTTATCTTTTCTGCAGTATATAGTACATGTGAGAAGACATGAGTAATAATGCTAAAAATTCAGCTTTGCATCACAGGAATAAATTGCATTTTACAATATATTCAAATAGAAAACAGTTATTTCAAATTGCAATATTTCACAATATCACTGTTTTTATTGTATTTCTGTTTGTATATCAAATAAATCCAGTCTTGGTGAGCAGAAAAGACTTCATTAAAAACATTTAAACATCATAATGTTTCCGTGACAACTACTGTATTACTACATTTCCAGTTCTGGATGCTGATTGGTCAATACAGTGATTATATATATATATTTTTTTTATTTATTTTTTTTTATTACTATTTTCTCTGGACTTCTTCACAGATCCCTGGAACCCATCTTGGGACTCCACTTTTGTTTTATTTATTTTTAATAATAATAAGAAGCATAAGTTAAATGTATACAGTTTGCAATATGTTAATGCTCTGATCATAACCTTACATTCAGATATATGTTCTGTGCTTTCGGTGTCTGATTATAAACTTGATAATAATCTCTGGTTACAAGGACATTCTTGAGAATTGATAAGTACTGTCTTGTCACGATTGACCCAGAAACTAAGGATTTTACTTTTTCAGCAAAGCTTGTGGACAGATTAAAGTTGCAGACTCTGTAATCCATATTTCCACAGTAAGATCAGCCTTCCTGCAAGATAAAAAAGCAAGGCAAACCTGCCTCGACTGCACCACTGTGTTCTTGATGTACTGTTTATATTACAATGAATAAATAAATGCTGGACAGGATAAATTGTTATTTAATAAACCAACAAATTGAAAGGTTGAGCGCTGCCATTGTTATGAGCCATTTTCTGGCAGAAGATGTGTTTGTGTTTGATGCTGTTTGTTCCAAATCAATGAGAAGCACATGGACTAACAGAGAAATCCACACACAGTCACACAAACACTGGACAGCTGCAGGAAGAGCCCATAATCAATCTATTTCATAATTCACACCTGCGTTTGTCCTTGCATTTACGGTAAACAGCTGAAGAAATGAGTAAATGTTTTATGTCATTACCACAGCTTTGACTAATCTGATCAATTTATTTTGATCAAATTACTTGTGGTTTTGCATGGAGTAATACTTTAGTTATGAAAGCCTGTTTAAACCACAGCACAGAAAAAGGCAATTGTGACTTTTTATCTCGCAATTCATACTCACGGTTCTGAGAAGAAAAAAAAAAGAAGTCAGAATTGTGAAATTTAGTTGAGCACCTGGAGAACACTTGTGAAATATCAGATTATGGTATTATGCAATTATTTCAAACTCATGTTTCTGATTTCCCCTTATAGTTAAAAAACGTCATTGGTGCAATGTGTCAATGCGCAGTGATAACACAGAACAGGGTGAAACAGTAGAAGAACAAAATTTGCATGTAACATTTGTAATTATAATGAAAAATTCAGGCCAACTCTGAACAAAGTTGAAATAGATCCCCAAAAAATTAAGAATATATATCATAAAGAAAATAATGAAGAAAATAAAATTTGTCATCTATTTTAGGGTCATTATATATCAAAAATATATAATATGTTTTAAGATTATTTTTTGTTTGCACTGTGACCTTATTTTAAGAAAATAACTCACATTTTCCCACAAATTATCATTATTGTAATATAATAATTATTTTAATAATAAAGATAAATCATTAAATTTGCAAGTAAACATCATTGTAGTATTTGCTGAGCTCAATTTAATTTCCTGTATGCGGATTTTAACCAAATCTGGTCAGAAACAATGGGCCTCATTCATGAAACATGAGCAGAACGATTTTTTTGTGTAAATCATTCAGAAAATCGTTCTGACGTAAATTTTCGGATTCATGAAAATGTTCGTATTTTGAAAATGTTAGTTGGTACGAAAGCGCGTGTAAATGGTGCATAAAACATTCAAACGTTCTGTATTCTTTTAGACAAACTGATGACACTGCATTTTTATGAACTATGTATTAGAATGATATTTAACGAGTTCAATTGCCCTGCCCTTTTTCACCAGGCTAAAAACGCTCTGGTGGACACACGTTAATTTATTCATTTATTGTTAGGCATATAGCCTATTAGTCTCTTATGCATTTATGCTATATAACTTACCAAACCTGAGAATCGAGTCCAAGGATTCCACACCATTCCTAGATACGTTATTTGCGTAGCTGTAATTCATAGGCGGGGAATATGCTAATTGTGAATGAGCGTGCATGTGCCCCTATTTACGAATGATTGGAATTCATTAACATACACACATTTAACTATAAAATCTGACCTTTACGAAGTATTTGTGAATCCAGAGGAGAGTTTTCGGGAAGGTCCGTTTTACGCGTAAATTACTCAGAATTTACTCCTATATTTACGAATGTTTCATGAATGAGGCCCAATGACTTGATGTCATTGATGATCCCAAAACAGGCTTCTTTTTCTTCGTGAAAACTAAGTGAAAAATATCTTTTTCTTTTGATTTTGGGATAAAATATGACCCAGATCACCCATGTGCATAGCTAGGGGAAAAACAGTGTGAGTTCAGAGCCAAACGTGTGTGTTAGCAGTAAAAACAGTCTCCATCACAGTATTCTTGTGTAACAGGCCGGAATGGATCTGATTACTTGTGCACAGAGTCTGATCTCTGCGTCAGGTACCACACACACACTCCTGTACACCTTACACACTCGCTTTAGCGTCTGAAGCCACAAATTCAGATTTGAAACTGAAAGGCTGCAGCGTTAGCAGACGAGAGAACCTATCGTCTCACCTCCTGTATGAGAGCGTTGTGTCTCAAGACTTTCCTGGCTTTCATAATCCTCACTATAGCAGCCTGTAAATACATTTTCCTGTCTTCATCCACGGCACTCCTCGTCTGTTCCAGCTCCTGACGCACACAAATAACATCACAGCGTTTATACGACTAGATGTATAACAGGATCGACCCAGGACATCTGCTCAACATGTGCTGGGGGATTTGTCAGATTTTATAGAGGAATTTGAATGTAACGTTTTGCCACAATTAATATGTTTTAAATCAAGGAATCGCTGTCTTTAATAAAACCCTAAAATTAGACAAATGCATTGACCTAAGAAATATTTAGCGTTTTTCTTATTTTTAGTGCTGCCAAGCGATTAATCGCGATTAATCGAATCCAAAATAGAAGTTTTTGTTTACATAATATATGTGGGTGTGCTGTGTATATTTATTATGTATATATAAACACACATATACAGTATATATTTTGAAAATATTTATATTTAATATACAAACATTTTTTTTCTGAAAAATATACATGCATGTGTGTGCATTTATACATACATAATAAATATACACAGTACACACAGACATATGTAAACAAAAACTTATTTTGGATGCGATTAATCGCGATTAATCGTTTGACAGCTCTACTTATTTTATATTACTTCTATACATATAAGATACGTTTAAGACAAGTTTGTACAATATGTGTCTTCATATTTCAGGCATCTTTTCTGCAAAGATATTTTGAACTTATTTTTCACGTATGCTGCACTTGGAATAGATCTTTAACCAGATTTTGCATGTTTTGAATGAAGAGAATGTTACTTGAATCATGTTATAGTTATGTTAAGTTAAATATTTAAATGGTTTTCTTGAATTGGTCAAACGTTACGATTGAATTTTCCGCCGCATCGAGTCTCTGTACCTGTGGCGTGTCTTTCTGCATCGATGTTGTGATCTTGAACTTTGTTCTTTTACTGGTGAAACTCATAATTAGGGAAAATGTGGATTCGGCTTCGATCTCCTCCTGGAGGAAAGGAGAACGTGGGAGTCTAGTTATGATAAATCAATTAACAGTTTGATGAAAAGTCAAGCCACAGATGAAGCTGATTTGCAAACACCTGTGGCCTCGCTGATCTCAGACTTACTTTCTGCGAGTCGTGACTGATCATCTTGACGTCCAGCAGGGATTTAATGGTCTTCTGGAGCTCCTTCTCGTTCATCTGCGTGCTGTCCTGCAGTTCTTTGTAGCTCACAGTCTCGCTGTTGTTGAACGCCAGCAGAACGGCCATCTGATAGGTGGTCACCACCGCCACGTAGGGCTTGGACAGATAATTCATCTTTACCTCGCCTGACACAAACAAGAACCAGTGTTGTTAAAAAAATAACTTTTTGTTAACTTAAATACAAATAAAATATTTGATAAAAAGAAATTAGATGCTGCTTCAACCCTTTCTCTGGCCATTATAATAAAACATGCTGTTTTCGCAACTGCCCCTTTAAGACTTTATTATGTAAATTACCTCTGTTATTATTGGCTTATCATTTTGCATGTAAAATAAGCAGCAAAATCCTTTTATATAAATGTGGGCAGTCATATGTTAATCTTTTTCCAAATGGTTGTGATGTCAAAATAGAGGTCATTTCTAAATGTATTTAATTTCATTATTTTAATATTTTAATAATTACTTATTACTTCATTATTTGGGGGGGCTTTTCTCAGTTAATATTGATATATGCAGTTAATTACAATAATTTCATTTTTTTTAGTCAGCATATCGTTTAAAAAATAAATTCACTCCATTAACAGTCCTAATATTATATATTTACAACTAAAATTAAACTAAATATCTAAACAGAATATTTTACAAATAATTGAAATGACAACTTTAACTAATATTAAAACTGAAAAAAATAAATAAAAAAAATAACAAAACAAAAAACTAAAATAAAATAATAAAACAAAACAAAATCAAATCAAATCAAATCAAATCAAATCTTTCCGACGCCAAATTTTCGAAGTGTAGTGTATGTCTCTATATGACCGACTTTACCTGTGCAGAGATAATGCAGCCAGGTCAGCTTCCTTCCGCTGAAGTGCTGGTTATAAAACAACTCAAACTGCAGAAAGAAGACATCCGTTAAATCGGCATCACCTACTTTCATAATGAAGTGAAAGGGGATTTTACATGCTCAGCTCTCAGTACATGAAGCAAGCTTTGCTCGTGTTTTGGAGCTTGTTGACAGGGCAGCTTACCATTTGTACACTTTTCTCCAGCTCCTGCGGGATGGCAAACGTGGAAGAGGGGACATGTGTGAGGGGCCACGCGCCTGCCTGAAACACATACGAGCACATGTCAGCTCACACAACCCAGCACATGATCAACACATGGAAAATAGTCATATTCCACATTATTGTAGCTTTCCACTTATGACCATTTTTCACCCTTACATTGACCCTTTTATATGTCAATGACCTCTGTTATGCCTAGCTTACAATTCTGCATCGAAATGAGTAGCAAAACCCCTTGATATATATATATAAATGCGGATAGTCGTATTTATTTAATTAGTTTTATAATTTAATAAATGACTTAATTATTGAAATAATTACTATATTATTGATATTATTGTAATTATTTGCATGTGTGTGTGTACACATAACCCAATAATAACCCTAACCCTACATATATAATTATTTAATTATGTATATAATTATTACTATATAATTATGACATAATTTATATTAAACTTCTTAATGTTTAAACTATGTATTCATTTAAAATGTATTATTAGAATTTTTTTTAAATCAGCATACAATGTAATTTATTTGACTATATGATTTGATTAAATAAAAATCCATTAACAGCCCTAATATTATAGACAAACTTACGTTTTTGCATCTTTGTTTCAGTCAATTTGGTTTGGATTTTTTGCCTGTTTTATAAACTATAAATCTGACCACTTACAAAAATAACAACACACACTTCTCAATATAGCATTCATATCCATAGCACAAACGTTTTGAGACGCTATGTGGCAAAATAATTATCAATTATTGATTTTTTTTTTTTTAATGTTATTATATTTAAAAACAATATTTAATAAAACACACATATACATACATACACACATACATTATAAATATATATATATATATATATATATATAAATAATAATTAATAAAATATTTCCTTCTCTTACCTGTAATACATAAATCTGGAAGCTGATGCCCAGGTCCACGACAGTCTCCTGGGTTTTGATAAAGTTACATAATGTGTTTTTCGAACAACCTAGTATGAGAGCCTGTTCTAGTACACCCCCAAAACAAGATCAAGACTTTGTAAAAGAGCATAATAGGACCCCTTTAAGCTTTACTAGACGTTATGTGGCAAAGTAATTGTTACTTATTCAAACAATGAATGCTTCTCCTTCTCTCTTACCTGTAATACATAAATCTGGAAGCTGATGCCCAGGTCCACGACAGTCTCCTGGGTTTTGATAAAGTTGTTGAATTTGTTGTTGAGGTCGGTGCTGACGCTCATATCAGTGTACATTCTGTGCAGTTTGCTTGTGAATTCATAGCCACACGCTTGCTGCGAGGCAAAGGACAGGGGAGGGAACCGAGAGCGAGAAAAACAATGAAAGGTCTGCTCGCTTTAATCACACTGTGAATGTTCATCTGTGAACATTTTTACACACTTTTCAAGAAAGACGACCATGTGAGAGACTTGCTGTACCTTCAGTTTGTTGATCATGGCTTCCTCTGAGTCCATGGATAATGAAAGTCCATGTATTAACCTCTTTGCAAGCATTCTGGCGTAAAACTAAGAATAAACAACAATTAAAGAGAGAGTAAAACAAGGAATTACAAAGTACTGCCCACAAAATACTGAAAACACCACCCGTACCAGACACAAAATGTAAAAAAAAATCTTAAAGGAAGGAGGATGAGTAACATTTGATGACAAACATTGATGTTGGCTTGACAAAGCCTAACCTGGAAGTATAAAAATAAAAAGTTTTAACAGCTTAAAGTTTGAAGGTTTTAATGTCAGCTAGACAGAAAGTAAGTCAGATAAAAGAAGGAAAACATACAAAATCCCATTTTTTTCAGCAGGGTGATTTTCTGTTCTCCTTCTACTATACCTGTAGATAAATCAAGTCATGGCCTCACCTTCTGAAACACATCTTTGTCATCAATGTATTTGAAGACCGTGATGAAGCTGGTCAGTTTGTCCTCCACTTCATTCTCCGTCATTCCTTTTGCAGATTTCTTCAACAGATTGTCACAGTACTTAGCCAGCTGTGCCACAGCACGAGAAACACCGGCAAAGAGGAAAAGCAGTGTTAACGTTCTGACCGTGTGTGTTCATTAGCTTCATTCAGAGTTTATTTAGTCATCCTGATCTAACGTTGGCAGTAGCTGAGGATAAACAGTGATTACACACCAGCTCAGGCGCTTTGCAGATGGATTTGGGCTCTCTGTAGTTCACTACTGAAGTCAAGGCCTGGAGGGAAATGAGCGATAAAATCACAAACCACAAACTCCAGTGCATGCATTCTCACATAAACAATCGCATGCATTCTGATCCCAGATACCCCCTACTGGTATAAAAGGGAGAAGGGTGATGAAGTTGGTAATATGCGGGTGCTAAGTATGTGTTGTGTTATGTTATGTTGTTATGTTATAGTTGCATTATATTACATATTAAAAATATCCATGCTTGCATTTGTATTGTTTATATTGATTAGTCAGAGGAGCAGGTGCAGCGGACGACTTATTTCACTGCGCTGCAGAGCCGAGAGATTCAGAAGATCTTTCATCCCGACAGCCATTATGCTGTTTAATAGTTCTT
Source organism: Sinocyclocheilus anshuiensis (assembly GCF_001515605.1). Lineage (NCBI taxonomy): Eukaryota > Metazoa > Chordata > Actinopteri > Cypriniformes > Cyprinidae > Sinocyclocheilus > Sinocyclocheilus anshuiensis. Next base: position 394,116 of record NW_015548213.1, on the reverse strand, counting down.
GAACACTTTACCTCTCTTTTATTGTTATTTTTTTAGTGTAAATTTTACAAAACAATGGATATGTTGGGGCAATGGGTTTCGGGTATGCCTTGGTATTTATTTTATTCATCTATTTATTTGTATTATTGGATTTGAAGGACCAGGTATAACATTTAAGTCAGTAATTCTAGTTGATTACTATTTATTTTTAGGATTATTTGTATTTTTATATGTATGTCTTTTATGTATTTATTGAGTGTTTGCTTGTCTACGGTGTTTTTGGATATGTGTGATCTACTGGATCATTGAATTTTGAATAAAGTATTATCTATCTATCTATCTATCTATCTGTCTGTCTCTGTATTGATATTTTACTATCATTAAATGCATCATTCATCCATTCATCCATTCAAAGTATTGATGCTTTTACTATCATGTTATGTATTATATTGCATTACATTATATTATATATTAATGATTTCTATAATTGCATTTGTATTATTTCAAAGTAATTATGTTTTTAGTTATAATAACTGTTATAATAAGTTATTATAACTGTTTATAGTTATATTTTCTATGAATAAATTCCATAATTACATATGTATTATATCAAAGTATTGATGTCTTTACTATCATTGTTATTTATTATATTACATTATATAGTAATCATTTCCATTACTGCATTTGTATTGTTTCAAATTATTGATGTTTTTACTATCATTATGTTATTTATATTACATTATATTACATTATATACTACATATAATTGCATTTGTGTTATTTTAAAAGTATTTAAGTTTTTACTATTATATTATATATTAAACATTCATAATTGCACTTATAATATTTCAAAATACTGATGTTTTTACTATCATTCTGAAATATGGAAAAGAGTAACATAATGAGTAAGTGTGTCTAAATGTTTGCTTGGTACTGTATATACACCTGTAAATCCTTTATAAACTGCGTTGAAATGTAAATGTACCTTATCAAGCGCACTCATGAAGTGTTGGTCCCCATTCAACACTGTGTTAATCAACTGGACAAATTTACTATGAACCTCCAACACTGACTCTACAAACTGGGTTGGCATCTGCAGGACAAAGATCAGAGGAAAACATGCAATTAATGCTATATACAAACAATTCTGTACATAAAGCTGTTTTATTTAGCTATGCATCATTTTTAGACACTTACGTTTTCCTGAGAGAGGTTACTGGTGGCTCTGAGACCCTCATCGTGGATGTGGACCTGGAGCTCCTGGATCATGTGAGGTAAGCCGCTGGACACGGCTCGCAGTAGCGTGTACATATTCGCCATATCTGAAACCAAACAAACCATCAGGACGTCCTACAGTTATAACATGCCAACTGAGACACATACGTACAAACATGAATCCATAAGCCGAAAGTGAAAGCTCAAACGGGTTATAAGTGTAACTGAAGTGCTGACCGTCTCTCTTTTCTTGTCTGATGATATTTTGACACTCTCCGTGCAGGAACTGCAGGTGATCGGCCACCATCCTCTGCTGACATTCATGGATGACTTTGGCGTAAGAGCTGGGGTGCAGATACTTCCGACATCTCACCTCTTCGTCTTTCAACCGGCCTAAAACCTGCCGAATCAGAGAACATCAGCCACTTGCCAGCTGAGTAAATTAAGCAACTGTTTAACTCTAGGGGAGTTGGAAAATGAGCCTATTTTCAAAAATAGGGGAGTGTTCCTTTAAGATCACCAGATATCAAACAGCAACATGCGAAACAGACTGAATGATCAGAAACATGTTTACGTAATTGGTCAAAATGCAAAAGAGGGACAGGTTATGGTTACAGCATCTCACCTTCTCCATATACTGGGAGCAGTTGGACTCCTGCAGTAGATTGGAGGCTTCCTGTTTGTAATACTCTCCGGTTTTTGTCAGGAACGGCCCCTCAAAGATCTCCTGATAAAACTGAGTAAAGGAAAAAAAAATGGTGTGGCCTTCAAATGAGATGCATGATTGCTGATACACAAACTCTGAGCATGCAAATATGTACACAAATGTTTGCGGTCTGTAAGATGTTTTTGAAAAAGTCTCTGCAGCTCACCAAGGCTGCATTTATTTGATCAAAAATACAGTATTGTGAAATATTATTACCATTTAAAAGAACTTTTCAATGTGATTGTTCAAATGTAGTTTATTTCTGTGATCAAAGCTGTATTTTCGGCATCATTACTCCAGTCTTCAGTGTCACATGATCCTTCAGAAATCATTCTAATATGCTGATTTGCATTTCTGATTATTATCAATGTTGAAAACAGTTGCACTGCGTCATATTTTTGTGGAAACCGTGATGTAATCTTTTGGAACATTAGAAATGTCTTTACTGTCATTTTTGATCAAATTAACGCATGCTTGCTGAATTAAAAATATTATTTTTCTTTAAAAAAAAAAAATTTGACAAACTTTTAAACAGTAGAGTACAAAATTTTTTTTTTTTTATATTTACATCAAATATTACTGAAGTTTCATGATTGCACAAACTAAAAAAAAAGAAAAAAGATCAATGACACATAAAAAAAAACAACCTAGACAGAGACACTCACCTTTAGAGGAAACTTTTTCTTGTACTGTTCAACATGAACAAAGGAGTTGATAACCCCATGGATTACTTTCTGATTTGGGTCCTCCCCACTTCGGTCGCTATGGAAACAACATTGAAACTGAATAAGTCTGCAAATGTATCCTCAAACAATGTATACTGAAACAACTTGGGTTCAGACCATGCAATCATAGAAATTTGATGGAAAGTATTTGTGGTACCAAAGACTTCTGCCATAGATCATTTTTAGTTTGTATAAACAAACCGTAAACGCATTTACAGTAATACACAACAGAAACTACAGGCAAATGGGCAGAATGGTTTAAAAGCATAAACGTGAAGCTTGTATTTTTCTACAGCACTTGTTTGAGCTAGTGTGCAAATTAAAGGGGTCATATGATGCAATTTCAAGTTTTCCTTTCTCTTTGGAGTGTTACAAGCTGTTCGTGAATAGATAAGATCCCTAGAGTTGCAAAGACTAAAGTCTCAAACCCAAAGAGATATTCTTTATAAAAGTTAAGACTCGTCCACGCCTTCCTAAAACGCCTCGTTTAAACGCACCCCCACATACCTACGTCACGATGTGGGAAGATTTGCATAACGCCGCCCAAATGTTCACGCAAAGAAAGAAGACGTAACTTTGATTCTCACTGTAGTATTGTTACCGCCGCCGCCGCCATGTTGTGAAGACGCTGTGTTTCGTTATGAAAGCGAAACTACTTTGTTTGGTCTTGCATAGAGGAGAAACAATAATGTACAGTATGTGGGAAAATAATGAGTTTTTTTAACCTTAAACCGCATAAACACATTGCATTACACCAAATACACAAAATAATGTTCTTTTTAGCAGAATCATATGACCCCTTTAAATATTTTCCATAATTCATGACTATCCATTTAAGCCAGTCTTAGGCCCTGTCCACACGAAAGCGGTTATTTTTAAGACCGCAGCTTTTTCTACACGGTTAGGCCATTCGTTCGTCCACACGCAAACGCAGCACCAGGTCACTGAAACCGAACATTTTTCAAAACGCCTGCCAGGGTGAAGATTTTCAAAAACTTCGGTTTCAATGTTATCGTGTAGACAGCGAAACCAGAGTTTTTGGCTTGTGACGTCGGCGCCTGCGCTGTTATCTCTGCCTACTGGAGACTTTTTCAGGCTTCTGATTGGCCAACATGGCTTTACGGTTGAGATTATATCGCCACCTGTTGGTTTGGCATGCGCTTGACAGTGCGTCACAGCATGCGTTTGCGTTTTCATGTGGATGGTGATTTTTTTTAAAACGGAAGAAGGAAAAACTCAGGAAAAACTGTATAAAAATACCCAGGTACGTGTGGACATGGCCTTAGATGATGATCTAAAATCTTTAAATAGATTAAACAGTTAAAATATCCAATATTGGTTGAAAAGAAAAGAAAATATTTATTGAAATGTTATCTTTTTCATTTTATTTAATTTAATTTTATTATACATTTTATTGAAATTAATAAAAATGTTTTGGGTTAAAGTATTTAACCAGAAAACATTCCTTCTCTTTTCAAGTTTAACTTACTTCTTGATCTCTTTCAGAAGCATCCCGACCAGCATCGGCTGAAGGGGCTCAATCATTAGCTTCCGCCACATGTCAAGTGCAAGCTAAAAACAACAAAACAAAACAAAAAATCTTACAAAACTTTACTGTTCATGAAAGAATAAACACCACAATTTGACATTTGAAATGTGCATAGCTTAATATCCAGTCTGTTTAGATTTAGAAAAAGGTTCATATGCCACCAGCTTGTGTCATAAGATAATGGTTATAAAACCATGCATACCTCTCCAATCTCCATTAAGGGCTCATTCATATCCACTCCTCCGTATCCGTACTGCAGGTCTGCTTCGGTCAGCTTGTTCTTCTTAATAAACTGTGTGTTAAGGTACCTGCGGGAAATTCATGAAAACACTCAGTTGCTATCATTTTAGATGAATAAGTGCGTGTTGATGCACAATAAAGCCACAGGTGACGTCAGTTCAATAGCTGCTTGTTTCCACAGCTGACCAAGAGCAGCAGGACAGTGATGGGGTTCAGTCCAGCATGATGAAATCAAGCCCAAACTGACCAAAGCCCTTGGCGAGGCCGAGGTCTGCGTGCCAGAGAAACAATACCTTGTGCACTCAGAGTACTGCATGAGAGCGAACCATCAGAACCAGTAATAATGAAATGTATGATTGCAAATAAAGCAAAAAAAATATTGTCCCCAAGTATTGCGCAATATCCCTCACCACAATCCCTCAACCAACAATATTAAAGTCTAGTGAGTGTGTGTTCACAATGGCATTCTAACGCACTCTTACCAAGAATGTATTATGCTTACTGTGCACAGATGTGCTGCATGCACAGAATAACCGGATTACCTACTATTACGTTTGCCAAAATGTGCAGAACACAACAGGCACACTTCAGGGAATACTGTATGATCCCACGGTGCAATGCTTCACTTGCCATTTCAACAGTTCCTAATGAACTAAAAGCAACATCAACTGTGATTTTAATCTCTCTTTAGTGGCATATTCGTTTGTTACATCAAAAGTTCACACAATTTTACACAAAACTAGATGAAGCACTGCAAAACTACTCTATTACTTTAAGTATTTATCTCTGATATGACAACTAGATTGAACTACCATTCAAAAATTTGGGGTCAGTAAGACTTTTTTTTAAAGAAATTAACACTTTTATTCAGCAAGGAAGCATTCAATTGAACAAAAGTGACAGTAAAAACATTTATCATGTTACAAAAGCAAATCAGCATATTAGAATGATTTCTGAAGATCATGTGACACTGAAGACTGGAGTAATGATGCTGAAAATACAGCTTTACATTACAGGAATAAATTACTGTTTGAAATATATTAAACTAGAAAAGTGATATTTTAAATTGCAATAATATTTCACAATATTACTGTTTTACTTTTTTCTTCTTCATCAAATAAATGCAGTCTTGGTGAGCAGATTAGACTTCTTTCAAAAATATTACAACTTTTACAGGCCCCAAACTTTTGAACGGTAGTGTGTACTAAACACTAATATACTATAGGTTTTATGTTACTACTTAATTGAAATTGACTGACTTTCTTAAGCTAAAACCCAAGAAAGTGTTAAACTAAGGTTAAACATAAAATATCAATCATCTAATTCTTTGACATCCACTCAATCATGATAGAAACATTTTTAGACTATTCTTAAATAAGCATTCACCATTCAAGTATCACACCAGCATTAACACAAACACCATTTACCAACCCAGAAAAACTCTAAAGTCAGTGCAATTTGCTTGCAAAATTAAAAGTGAACTAGCGGTACCAAACAGAATTGCAAAAGTAATGACTGTTTCCAAATACAGCAGGTTTTCCAAACACTCCTCATGAACTGCTTATGTGTAGTTGTCTCTGGGACAGTTCACCCAAAAATGAACGCTCTGTCATCATCTACTCATCAAGCCGTTGAGTTTCTTTCTTCCGTTCAACACAAAAGAAGATATTTTGAAGAATGTTGGTAAGCAAACCGTTTCAGTTCCCATTGACTTCCATAGTATTTTTTCCATACTGCTCGGTTAACATTCTTCAAAATATCTTTTGTGTTCAACAGAAGAAACTCATACAGTTTTGGAACAACTTGGAGGTAAGTAAATGATGACAGAACTTTCATTTTTGGATGAACTATCCCTTTAAACTTGGCAAGGAGAATTGTATCACTGAAAAATATTGCACACATCATCTTTAATTTCCACAAGAGTTCCCTCTGGAACAGTAGCTGAACTCACCTGTATAAGCAATCCATGTACTCAGCACCTTTGCTGTATTCCTCCCAGTATCTGTGATACATCACCAAAACCTTCTCCTCCGACTCCAGGACTCTCTGCAAGACACACACCGCAATGACGTAACAGTTAAACCGTGATGACACTGGCCTGAACCACGAGCATCTTACCTTGAACAACTGCCGGACGTGATTTTCCAGAAACACCTTTGTCTCAGTGTACAGTCTTTCCCCTAAAGGCTCTGGATACGCAACACACAGCGCATAAATGTCACTGAAACTCCTGTTAAGGAGATTTTAATGCAGGATGCATGTAACTTACACTACTGTTCAAACGTTTGGGGTCAAGAAGATGCCATAAAAACTTACAATTTAAAAGAACTGATTTCTTATTTATTCCTGTGATGCAAAGCTTCAGTCCAGTCTTCAGTGTCACATGATCTTCAGAAATCATTCTGATATGCTGCTCAAGAAACATTTCTGATTATTAACTTCACTATAATGATTCTTTGATGAATAGAACGGCATTTATTTGACAAAGAACCTTCCGTAATTTGAAATGTCTTTACTGTCACTTTTGATTACTTTAATGCATCCTTGCGGAGTATTAATTTCTTTTAAAATCTTACTGACCCCAAACTTCTGAGTGGTGATGCACATATAAAGTAGAAAGAAACGAAAACAAAACAAATATGCCTTTGCGCGCTCATAAAAAGATTTGTTAAACAATCTGATTACAAGAAACGAGGGGGAAAAGAGGAAGCAACAGTTTCATTGCACATCGCTGTAAGTCAGGACAGATGTGTCTCTACTAGAGTGCAGGATACGAGAAGCGGTCGTTCCATGTTGCTCTCTCCACGTAATCAAGCATCACAACCGCTCTGATTGTCGTCAGAAGCTTGTTCCACGTCTCATCGAAATCCACCACCCGCGGTTTTAAGGACATGGTGCGCGTGGCTTCGGCTTTAACTGGGGGAAAAGACATGAAAACTAATTCATTACATCATTAGTGCTGTTATTGTTAACTTAAACCCAAAATAAATCGTAATAAGTTGACGTTGAAGTACTAAATGTGCTAAAAGTAAAACTGAAACCAAAAGCTAAACTAATGAGAAAAGCACATAACAAAACAAATGACCAAAACTGAAACTAAAACTAAAATGAAACCTATATAATACAGTATATATAAAATACAAGCGAATTAAAAAGATGAAAAGGGGTTTTCAAGCATCAAAACAAATACAAATTTAACATAGCTTTAAATTGTGTTTTTCTCCCCATATATTAGAATGGGTTTAATTGTATATATTAATTGCATATACCAAAAAAAATCATACCAAAATATCTCGTCAGGCATATTTAGATCAAGAATCATTAGATGACATTAAAAGGCTCCGTTTAGGGATCACAGTGCAGCCCACAAAATACTAATGATTTGTAATTTATCATCTTTTCCAATATCCTTCAAACAACTACATTTTACCCATCTGTCATCAAGACATTTTCAATCATTTAAAATAGAATAAAATTTAGTATGATAATTTTTTCATTTTATTTTATACACTTTTTTTCTTTTATATTAAGTATGTCATTTCATTTTTACATAAATATATCTGTAACTCTAAAGGACGATTGAACATTATTTCACCCATATTTTGGCATTTTAGTTTTCCCTTAATAATAAAAACCTTCATTTAAAAACTGCATGTTGTGTTCACTTGTGTTATCTTTTACTAATATTTAAATTTGTTTGATGATCTGAAACATTAAAGTGTGACAAACATTGAAGTGTGACAAACATGCAAAAAAATAAGAACTCGGGAAGGGGGCCAACACTTTTTCACACCACTGTATATATACACATATACACATATATATACTATTTTTTTATTTTCACAAAAGTTATTTGAAACATTAAAGCAGACACTTTACTCGTATTTCATATGCATTCTATGCATATAAATTCACTTTTGCAAATCTTATTTGATGCAGACACCAAAATGGGATGCCTCGTCTTTGACTCATAAACAAATACATTAATAGTATATAAATATAACACAGAATCCATGCATTTGCATGACTTCTGCGAGTTGAACTGCGTGGATGAGCAAATGCATTTTATAGAGATTGCTCATAGAAATAGACTGTGTGAAGTTCAAGTAAACAATGAGTGCAAGTTTTTTCATTTTCATTTATTTTACATAAACCTCCCCGTTCTCAATATTTCAGCAGCACTAGTATCTCCCAATGAAAACCACACAAGGTTTGTGTATACGGTGTGAGATTTCATCTGACAGGTCTGTCTGGAAGAGTTAGAAGACATGCACGTCTGGCTTCTACACTAAACCACCACAAACCCAGCAGCAAAGCTCACTAACAACAACACATTCAATGAGAAATTAACTATTAGAGTAACTGATTGTCTTCATAAAGACTTCAGAGGTCCATAACCTCAGTGTCAACATCCAATACAGCTGTCAAACCATATCGTAGTATAAATATCACCTGATCTACACAGCAATCTCTCCATAATTAGCCAAAGCAAATGAGTTTACATCTCCAACAAACCCACATCACAAATAATTACTTGATCTAAAAGAGAGTCACCCCCAAACTGCAGAGGCCTAGTTACACATATCATGACATAACTGCATGAAAACAGACGCTGCTGGGTAATTATAAGCACATATGATTGAATAACAGCTGTGTATTGTGGTAAACAAACACACACACGCGCGTGTTTACAAGAGATCGGTGTGTGTTTGTGACAGAAACACAGTGTTCTGGAGCTGAAGCAGAAGCTAGCGTCTGTGCTAACAGGAGCGCTGCTCATTCACACACACACACACACACACACACACACACACACACACACACACACACACACACA
>NW_015548213.1:313471-384581 GCF_001515605.1 Sinocyclocheilus anshuiensis | reverse complement strand
AGTTTGAGAAAGCCCTGCTGAGCTGCGAGTCTCTGGCGGTCCGCAGGCTCGGGTGTGCCGGGTCCGGGTGTGCTGTCCGCGGGTCAGAGTGTCACAGCTGCGGGTTTGAAGTCAAGCTGTCAGGACGCTGGATTCCTCTCTCTCCCTCTACACCTCTGCCATTGCCTCTCGCGGACTGCACCACTGCGTCAGCTGGAGGGGTGGACGAGGGCAGTTAAGGATGGAGATAGATATTATAACCTTTAATCTATGTGAGACGCTTAATATAGGTTTACTTAGGAATGTATATAGATATTATGTATGACTGGGGTGTGTGGTGCATAAAACGAATGATAATAATGTATAGCAGCTTTTACCGGACTCCCCCTTTTACTGGTGGTATGGCCGAAAAGTACGGCAGCTGTTGGCGGACATTAGTCGTGACAGAAGAGCTGTGAGATGAGATGGCATTATGGACTCGATTTTAAAGAAATGTAGCCATTCTTATTCCTTTTAACGATTTTAGGCCCTTAATGGTTGCATTAACGATCAGTGTAGTGCTTTTTCAGAAAGAAAAATGTTAAAAAATACCTGCTTTTTGCATTTACTGTACTCATCAAGTCTGTTGCCAAATGACATTTAATTGTTCAACTAAACAAATAGCCTATAACGAACCAGAAATCAATTTCGTTCCGCCAAAAGGTCTTTATAATGGCTTTCACAGTCATTTTGAAGGTGGCATAAATTCATAGTCCTTTAAAGGGGTCATATGATGCGATTTCAAGTTTTCCTTTCTCTTTGGAGTGTTACAAGCTGATTGTGCATAGATAAAATCCCTGAAGTTGCAAAGACTAAAGTCTCAAAACCAAAGAGATATTCTTTATCAAAGTTAAGACTCTGCCACGCCCCCCTAAAACGGCTCGTTCTAACACGCCCCCACATATCTACATCACTATGTGGAAATATTTGCATAATGCGCCCAAATGTGCACGCAAAGAAAGAAGGCGTGGTTTCAGTAACCGCAGTTAGTGTTGAAGCAGCCATGTCAGGGAGACGCTGTGTGTTTCTAGGCGAAAGCAAAAGCACTTTATTTGGCCTTCCGAAAGTAGATGCATTTAGGAATCTTTAAGATTACTTACAACAGAACAGCAATGCATTTTATGGACGACCGTTTCATGAACCTAGGAGAGGAGGTAATTCTGACTTTGCTATGACAATCTGGCGCTTCTGAATGAGCGACTGTAATCACACCAAATACACAAAATAATGATCTTTAAAAAAGCATCATATGACCCCTTTAATATGTGTGTCCTTCTCACCTTAAAAACTGTGAACTGTTGTTTAAACTCAGTTGTGCAATGTTTTGTAGAACACAAAGATACAACTAAGTAACTCAGCTTTTGTGTTTTTGTACATTGATAAAACATAAAACTGATTCTGATGTTCAAAAACAAGCATCAGAGATGCACAGAACAACCTCCTGGACATCAACCAGTCTATCTTCAGAAGTGACCGTTCAACAGAGACTGATAATCTGATGATAGCTGCTCGCATCTCAGCTTGTCTAACAGACATTTCTTACTTGATGTCTTGTCCCATCAGTGATGAATGTAAAATAAACCGTAAAAAGAAGACTGTTCTCGTCAGTGCGGATCATGATCTCCTATACTAAGTAACTTAACAGATTGACGCACCAAAATAAAAAGATCAAGTGACGGAAGAGTGCGGTGCAAACTTACTTAACCATCACCTTCTACTCAACCTTACCAAGACAGAACTGCTTGTGGCTTCAACAAACACATCACTTCATCACAATTTCACCATCCAGTTAGGCACATCAACCATAACTAGGATTTACACAAGCTTCAGTCTGGATCCAGAACACCTGAGAAGAGATGATGCCAACCCCTCAGAGGACCTCAGATGATGCCAACCCTGAAACAACATACAGAACTACCAAACTTTGCTATAGGTTTGATTGCAACATATAATCATTTCTGTCATGACAACTCTCGGAGGGACTGGCATGGTAATGTACATGACAATGTTAATGTATTTGGTCTTGGCGGAATAGATCTGCTACGCTGCTGCGGCAGAGCAAGTACAGAGACTTGCTTCTGACAATACATCCACAACATGCTGCTGTGAGCATGTAAGAAATATTGCTGCTGCAAATATAGCATACATGAATCACCTCGTAGAGATCTATACAGGTGGAGCTGGGGAAGGTGGAGGGTTTCTGAAGCAAGCTGCAACTGCTACGGCAAGCACTAGTCATGTATTTGAATGTTGAGCAGCGAGCTCATTGGCTACCGATACAGGAGAGAACCAATCAGCTGTGCCATGTGATAATGATGTCATTAGGACAGATTGAGTTAGACCTATCGGACTGCGCCATCTAGAGTTTCATGCCAGAACTCTGTATTTCTGTTTGATTACGTCTTTAATTGATTTTTCTGTACATATCTGCCATATGTACATTAACTGACATAAGCTACTACTAGATATATTGTAGAAACGTAATTTTCTGTAAAGCTGCTTTGCAACGTTTTGTATCGTGAAAAGCGCTATACAAATAAACTTGAATTGAATTGAATAACTCCTTAAAAACAGCCAGAAACCTTGGAGTTATGATTGATGATCAGCTGACTTTCTCAGACCACATTGCTAAAACTGTCCGGTCCTGCAGATTTGCTTTATTCAACATCAGGAAGATCAGGCCCTTTCTTTCGGAACATGCTTCACAACTCCTTGTTCAAGCTCTTGTTCTGTCCAGGCTGGACTATTGCAATGCTCTCTTGGCAGGTCTTCCAGCCAGTTCTATCAAACCTTTACAATTAATCCAGAACGCAGCAGCAAGATTAATTTTTAATGAGCCGAAAAGAATGCACGTCACACCTCTGTTTATCAGTTTGCACTGGCTACCAGTAGCTGCTCGCATAAAATTCAAAGCATTAATGTTTGCCTACAAAACCACCACTGGCTCTGCACCCCTTTACCTTAATTCATTACTTCAGAGTTATGTGCCTCTAGAAGCTTGCGTTCTGCAAGTGAACGTCGCTTTATTGTTCATCCCAAAGAGGCACAAAATCACTTTCACTGACTTTTACATTAACTGTTCCCTCCTGGTGGAATGACCTGCCCAACTCAATCCGAGCAGCTGAGTCCTTAGCCATCTTCAAGAAATGACTAAAACACATCTATTCTTGACCCTCTAAAGCACTCTCTATTCTATTTATATTATATCTAATTGTTTTCTTTTTATAAATCATATATTATTGCTCTTTGGTTTGATTGCTTCTATTGTCTTCATTTGTATGTTGCTTTGGATAAAAATGTCTGCTAAATGCTTAAATGTAAATGATTGGTGCAATGTACTCATATGTCATTTTAGCCTGATTTTTTAAAAATATATATTTTTTTGGCATTTATTGCCTTTTATTAGGACAGGACAGTTAGCCGGGATTCGAACTCAGGATGCCCGAAGCGCAACGGCACTGTATATTGGCGGCACACTGCCCACAAGGCCATTGGCACCGACAGCCTGATTTTTTTTTTTAATCTTCTAATTTCTTTTTAATTGTACAAACTTTAATAAGATGTATATTAATAATTGTAGCTAGCAGCTATCTGCAGCTCTCGCCTGGTTGCCCACTGAAGCTAAGCAGGGCTGAGCCTGGTCACTACCTGGATGGGAGACCTCCTGGGAAAACTAGGTTGCTGCTGGAAGCAAGTACACTTAAAATAAAGGTGCTTCACGATGCCATAGTAGAACCTTTTTTTGTCTAAATGGTTCCATAAAGAACCTTTAACATCTGAAGAACCTTTACATTTCACAAAAGGTTCTTTGAAGGTTCTTCAGATTATAAAAAGGTAAGAAAGAGATGGTTCTTTAAAGAACCTTTGACTGAATGGTTCTTTGTGGAACCAAAAATGCTTCTTCTATGGCATCGCTGTGAATAACCTTTTAAGCACCTTTATTTTTAAGAGTGTATAGGTCTCTGCAGAAAGTAATGGGAGTTACCAGATTGGGGCGTTTTTAGACCATGTTACCTGATTGGCTGACGTCATGGTGACGGTAAGTTTAGGGGTGGGGTCAGGTAAGGGGGATCACCCAGCAGTTTGAAAACACCCACAAAGTCAGAAATGCCCACTTTTGCTCTGCAGAGATCTCAGTCTCGCTGGAAGAGGTGTTAGTGAGGTCAGCAGGGGGTGCTCACCCTGTGGTCTGTGTGGGTCCTAGCGCCCCAGTATAGTGATGGCGGACACTATATTGTCATTAAGTACCGTTCTTCAGATGAGACGTTAAACTGAGGTCCTGACTCTCTGTGGTCGTTAAAAATCCCAGGGTGTCTTTCAAAAAAAGTAGAGGTGTGACCTTGGCATCCTGGCCAAATTTGCCCATTGGCCTCTGACCATCTCCACATCTGCTGATTGGCTTCATCACTGTCTCCTCTCCACCAGTAAACTGATGTGTAAGCTGGGCGTTCTGGTGCACTATGGCTGCCGTTGCATCATCCCTGTGGATGCTGCACAAAGGTGGTGGACGAGGAGATACCCCTCACAATGTAAAGCACTATATAAATGTAATGAATTATTCCCTTAATATGGTCATTTGCAATGCACAAATGCTACACAGAACAAATCGTTCATATTACTGAAGATAACATGCTAGAAAAAGTAAAGAAATCAAATAATGCTTGGGCTGCAGGTGCTGGCTGGTGTCAGGTTATATGAAAATGTGCTGTCTGTATGATTACTTATGCTTACAGTTTTGTTTTATTATTCAAACCACAGCACTAACAAAGTGTGTCTTTATAGAAATATTGCAAATATTGTAAAATTGATTTACACGGACAGCAGTTTATTTAATCATGTCTGGCAACTAGACAGAAAGGTTTTTACATTTGATTGGGATATATTACAGTTAAATTAACATTTAACCATTTATTTTACTTACATCTTTGCTAAACCTTTTGCTTCAACAAATTCTTTTGATTTCGCTTTTTCAGACCTCTAGTACTAATTAAGAACCATTTTCAAAGGATCACATACAACTTTGCTTTTTTTTATTAGGTTAGGTACAAATTACTTTATTACTGATTGTTAAACTTATAACTGAAGGACTATTTACCAATCAATTAACACCTGACAATGATGCCTAATGTGCGTCTGTGGTCATATAAACACCTAATTCAGCAATACTAACATTATTCATGAATTATATTGACATTCCAATGACAAATAGTGTCTTTTATTGCCACAAACTGCATTGTTTACATGAGCTGTGAGCTATAGAAGTACAGTAATCTGTACTTTTATTATTATTACAGTAATAATCATTAGTAGTTAATCATAATGGCCCAAGTAAACAATGGTAAATGATTTAATGAATCAAAATTATTTTTATAAATTTCTCTCAAAAGTGTATAAAGATAGTGTATGCCTAATTTTGTGTAAATCGTACAAATGGCCTCAGATGACTTTGAAAAGTAAGTTTTGTCAAAAAACTCAAAGTGGCAGCAGGGTGCACTATGGGAAGAAGGCAGGACGGTGGAGACAGTGTTATGTTCTGCTGGGAAACCTTGACTGCTGGTATTCATGTGGATGTTACCTCGAAACACACCATCTAACGAAAGTTGCAGACCACATACACCCCTTTCAGCGGATAATTCACCCTGACACACTGAAGAAATTGTTCAGGAATGGTTTGATGATCACACTGTCAGAAAAATGTGCAACAGCTTGCCACTGGGGCAGTACCCTCAAAGGGAAACTATTAACCTTCTTTACCCTTAAAGGGTTCATATTACATTTATGCATTCAGCAGATGCTTTTATACAATGTGACTTACAAATGAAGACAACAGAAGCAATCAAAACCAACAAAAGAGCAATAATATGCAAGTGCTGTGATAAGTCTCAGTTAGCCTAACGCAGTACAAAAGTTTTTTTTAAATATAATAAATAAAAAGAAAACAAGTAGAGAACGTTAGTGTTACAGGGTCTCTTTTTTAAATAAAAAGAAAACAAGTAGATAGAATAGAAAAAGACTATAGAATACTGTGTTAGAGGCTCTATTTTTTAAATAAAAAGAAAGCAATGATTGTAAAGAGTGCGAGTGTTAAATGAGCAAGTTTTTTATATAAATAAATAAAAAGAAAACGAGTAGATATAATAGAAATAGAATAGAGAGTGCTGGTGTTAGAGGGTCAAGAATAGATGGAAGAGATGTGTTTTTAGTCGTTTCTTGAAGATGGCTAAGGACTCAGCTGCTGGGATTGAGTTGGGCAGGTCATTCCACCAGGAGGGAACAGTTAATGTAAAAGTCTGTGAAAGTGATTTTGTGCCTCTTTGGGATGAACAATAAAGCGATGTTCACTTGCAGAACGCAAGCTTCTAGAGGCACATGACTCTGAAGTAATGAATTTAGGTAAAGTGGTGCAGAGCCAGTGGTGGTTTTGTAGGCAAACATTAATGCCTTGAATTTAATTCGAGCAGCTACTGGTAGCCAGTGCAAATTGATGAACAGAGGTGTGACGTGTGTTCTTTTCGGCTCATTAAAAACTAATCTTGCAGCCGTATATATATATATTAGTACTTGCGAGTATGTTCCCTTAAAGTAGTAATACTCTTATGGTACTATTATGAGCTCTTTAGGGGTAAAAAAGGTACAAACCCTGTTGAAAAAAACAGCATATGCTGGTTAGGTATGTTTTGACGCTGGGATGCTGGTTTAAGCTGGTCCTTTGCTGGTTTATGCTGGTCATGTGCTGGCAAAGGACCAGCATAAACCAGCAAAAGGACCAGCTTAAACCAGCAAAGGACCAGCTATCCCACCGTCAAAACATACCTAACCAGCATATGCTGTTTTTTTCAACAGGGAAGTTTACAAAAATTTGTAGTGGTAATTTTCTGCCAGGACATTAATTTGACTGACTACTATACAATGAAGTGCAAAATTCAAAATACAAGTAAACCACAAATTCCTTCATTAATACGGTACACTGCAGGACTTAAAGGATCTGCTTCTGATGTCTTGGCCTTGACGCGTCAGAGCTGTTTTTGCAGCACAAGGGGGACCAACATGATTTTACAGACAGGTTTAATGTTGTAGCTGATTAGTGTATGCATAGTGCTGTGTTATTATTACAATGTTACGATTAGCAAGCTGACAAAGACCAAAACTTGGACATCAAGACGAAGAAGTGTGATGTCAGGCCAGTGTATATGAACTGGATCAACATCCCCTCAAATATGACAACGATAACCTAAAGTAGCTTTTCATGTGTAT
Organism: Sinocyclocheilus anshuiensis; assembly: GCF_001515605.1. Lineage (NCBI taxonomy): Eukaryota > Metazoa > Chordata > Actinopteri > Cypriniformes > Cyprinidae > Sinocyclocheilus > Sinocyclocheilus anshuiensis. The sequence goes on along the minus strand of NW_015548213.1, from coordinate 377,309 downwards.
AATGCTTGTCTCTCATATCTCCACTTACTGATATTTGTTTATATCAAGGTCTTAAGAACACCAGCACACCAAAACACAGTCAGTGTCTCATAATAAACTCTTTTAGTAATGGCCTTTAATTTTCTCAGAAAGAAAGTGTTGCATCCTCAAAAATTATTTGGGCACATACACAAAATGTATCAACGCATTAAACCATCAGAAAACAAATAATTCTAGACATTTTTAACAATAATAATAAATAAATAATTTAATCTTTCTGAGGCGACTTTTAAAAATGACTTTTTAGAATTATAGTGTAACCACAGGCGTGGTCAATCACATAAACAATACCTTATCATCATTTCAAACGTATAACTATCATAGTTTTATAATTGAAACCCTTTGAAATTCTAAAATATTTGCTTGAAAATTATGGTCGTTTCAAATAAATGCGTCTTGTTTGATTTATTTGTTATAATATGTAATGGCATTTAGATCTAAACTGTATTTTTAAGACCTGTGGTATGTTTGTGGCAAGATTAAAGTGAACGTTGCATACAAAAACGAATTATAAAAAATATTTGCATGGTATAACTTTTTTTTTTTTATTCCGCGATTGACTTTTATTTTGAAAAGTCAATAACACCTCCAGCCATTTCCGGGTTGTCAGTTGGTGTGGACGTGCATGTTGAGACACAGGAAAGGTGAGGCTTCTTCTGCATCAACTTTACATCCGTGTCTCAATGTTGTGGCGCAACTAATGTTTGTTTTTCTCTTTCATCTGCTTGAGTAACAGCTGATGCACCTTTTACTGTTTGTTGACATGGGACTAAATCGAAATGCAACTGAAGGAGGTGTGTTCAGCCTCCAGCTTTGATTTTGTTATCATATAGACATGAAGACATACATACTATAATAAAGTGAAATATAATCATTTCAAATGGATATAGATTGTTTAGAGTATTGCCATCTCTTTGAGCATGTACCATGGTAATAATACCATGGTATTGTTTTAAGTATTTTGCAGTTCCATGCAAATACCACATGATACTGATGATAGTAATTTAATGTCATAGTGTTTTACCTTTTGTACCATCGCTGTACCAGAGTACAAACCTAGTACTTATTATAATAATACAAAAATGCATTTTTTTTTTCTAGATTTTCAGTAAGACATGGATCTGAGCATTGATCTGAAGGAAGTGGGCGTGTTTCCATCAGCGGGCCACAGCACTGGAGCACAGGAGCCTGATTCAGGAGAGGCGGCGAGGACACTTGAGCTGCACCCATCAGGAGCTTCCTATGATCTGGGTGAGAATGCAGGGGTTCACATTATACGTTATGCAAATTGCATTCATGCATTGCTATATGCTAACCTGTACATTTAGATACTGTACCACTTATTTGTGAAAAGTCCAAACTGACCTTGACTTTGATTTCACTTGATAACCTATAGTAATGTGACCCTGGACCACAAAACCAGTCATAAAGGTCAATTTTTCGACTGATGTATGGTTTGTTAGGATAGGACAATATTTGGCTGAGATACAACTATTTGAAAATCTGGAATCTGAGGGTGCAAAAAAATCTAAATATTGAGAAAATCACCTTTAAAGTTGTTCAAATGAAGTTCTTAGCAATGCATATTACTAATCAAAAATTAAGTTTTTATTAAATGAAGAAAATATCTTCATGAATGATGAATAATATCCTAATGATTTTGGCATGAAAGAAAAATCAATCATTTTGACCCATACAATGTATTGTTGGCTGTTGCTACAAATATTTCCGTGCTACTTAAGACTGCTTTTGTGCTGCAGGGTCACATGTCATCAGAAACTTTCTTTTTGTTTAGCTGCCAAATATACTAAACACATGTATATATCTGTACATATATATAACTAAACATTGTCGTTTTCCTTTCAAACGTCACCACAGATGACCACGCAAAGAGTCTTTCTGCCAGAGCGAAGCCTTTTCAGTGCTCTCAGTGTGGGAAGGGTTTTTCCCGCATTCAGCATCTGTCCGAACACGTCCGGATTCACACAGGAGAGAGGCCTTTTGAGTGCTTGGTGTGTGGAAAGACTTTCACCCGGGAGAGAGACCTCAAGACCCATCAGATCGCCCATACGGATGCCAAAGCCTTTCACTGCACGATTTGTGTTAAAAACTTTGCTCTGTTATCCTCCTTGAGAAGACATCTGCGTGCATTTCATCAAGGTACAAAATGTTGCTATGCACAATGCAGTGAATAGGACTAAAGACAGTAAGAGATTATAGTGGGTTTACAACGGATGGAGTGTTTGTCCATCCCCCCTTTACTGTCGTATATTTAACTCTGTAAAACCTAATTAAGCTTATAAAACACCTGAAAGCGTGTCCTGGCAGTTTATTGTCTCATCCAATCAAATTTTAGAGTCAAAATGGACTGTTTTATAAAGATTTATTACAATTTATGTCCATTACATTACAATTACATAATCCAAATACAAACACAGAAATCAGTGCTTAAACATAAAAATGGAAATTTGCTAAAAATATATTTACTGAAGGTGAGTTTGATTCTTTATTGGAACAGATTTGTTGAGAGAGAAATGCAGCATTAGATCAGTGTCTCAGCAATGGATGCTCTGCAGTGAATGGGTGCCGTCAGAATGAGAGTCCAAACAGCTGATAAAAACATCACAATAATCTGTATAATATACATACTATAAATGAAGTTAATAATACATAAAACAAGTCCATCAATTAACGTCTTGTGAAGCGAAAAGCATGTTTGTAATGAATCCATCAAGACATTTTTAACTTCAAACTTGCTTTTTGCTAAAATATAATATAATCTATAATCTATAATATTGCTTTCTCCAGTGAAATTTCATCTCGTCTGAATCAGGAGAGAAATCTGCACAAATCAAGCACCAATTACAAGCCAAAACAGCTCTAAACAAATCTCTGGGTGGATTTTGATGTGAGAGACAACAGGAGATGGACTTTTTCACTGGAGGAAGCACTATTATGGATTATGGGCTTGTATTTTTGGATGGTTTAAAGTTAAAAACATCTTAACGATGGATTAGTTTCTTACAAACATGCAGCTTTTCGCTGAACAAGACATTAACTGATGGACTGGAGTGCTGTGGATTACTTGTGGATTATTGTGATGTTTTTATCAGCTGTTTGGACTCTCATTCTGACGGCACCCATTCACTGCAGAGAATCCATTGCTGAGCAAGTGATAGAATGCTACATTTCTCCCGATCTGTTCTAATGAAGACACAAACTGAAACTAAGTATCCTCTTTTTTTGCAGGTGAAGATGTTAGTACGGAGGGTAAGTGCTTAATTTGTGTCGAATGTGGGAAAAATTTTGCGTGTCAGCTGGAGGAACATGAGCTAACACACACGGGAGAGATTTCCCACCGCTGCCCCGACTGTGTCAACAGCATCGCACGTCTATCCGGTCTCACATCTCTTAAACAGACCTTCTCTGAATCTGAGGACATGAACCATTTGGACGCTCATGACAGAGAGAGGCCTTGCTCTTCTGTGGCCTCTGAAGATCTATACAAGCACTTACAAACCGACGCACTTAAGGACATTAGTGAATCTCACCCTCTGGAACTTATAGATAATATTGAGAGCGATGCACCTAATGAAAACGTTCCCCAAAGTCAAGCTCCATCTCCTCCATCTGAGCTCTCTCACGACTCTGCACATTCTGCTGAAAAGGGTGAGTCTAATAATTACAAAAACCTTACCATTGCACTCATCGTTTCTACCAGAATACCATATCCCAGAAATCTCAAAAGAGGTCCAAAATCACACTTTACGTACCACATTGTGTAATTTTCTCTTCACAGGCATTGAAACGCTGAATCCTCTTCAAGAGGAAGTGTCTGCAGCTCACAAGCAAGCGTGTGATGAAAACAAACCGCATCAGTGCAATCACTGTGGAAAGAGATTTCATAAGCAAGCGAAGCTTCAGATCCATCTGCGCGTTCACACCGGAGAGAAGCCGTACCAGTGCACCCAGTGCGGGAAATACTTCAGCCAAGCAGTAAACCTCAGAAAACACCACCGTACTCATCACACGGAGGAGAGACCCTACCACTGCACACTCTGCGACCGGAGGTTTTCTCTCTCCTTCTCTCTGATAAAGCATCAACGTGTCGCTCATCCAGGTGAGATCAGCAAATTTAAGTTTTGAAATAAAGTGGAGGAGAAATAGCAGAGCCCCCAAAATATGGAAGTCAAACAGTTCGCTAAATTGGACTCCTCTGAGGTTATTTTGTTGCGCCATCTACTATTCAGAAGTTACCAAAATCAGGTGTTTCAAACCTTTTCTGACCTTTCAAGACCCCCTTCCTGAAATGTAAAGGCATTTATTCTGTAAAAAATCTATAAAATACTTTCTATTATGTTTCTTTTTGTTGATTTTTATTTGTTAGTAGAATAAAATTAATTTATTATGAAAATTATTATTAGTGTTAGTCATATTTTCAATAGTTTTCAATTATAACAATATTTTTCTTTTAACAAATTTTTAAGGACCTCACAGTGTTTCACAAACTTTTTGACTCCAAGGCACAACAATATTCAAAGACCCCTTGACTTTTCCAGTCGTCTGTGATAAGGATTACGGATAAGGATATTTAGAAATATTTATATATACACATACACATATATATACAACACACACACACACACACACACACACACACACACATATATATATATAAATAAAATATTTATATTCAGTTGATCTATATAAAACAAAAAATATTTTAGAGCATAACTAGAAAACTCTATATTTAATATAAAAATGCCCATGGCGGTTTAATATTTTATTAATTTACTTTTACAGGTCAAAAAAAGCACACTTTTAAAATTAGGCTACCTCATATATTTAGGTTTTCTAAGACTTTGAATCCTGGTGCTTCAAAGAAAAACAACAGTTCATTCAAAATAACAAATATCTGAATTTTTTAAAGTTGTTTTCACTTAATGCTTATTTTCTCATATTTAAAATCATTTAAAGTCTTCTTGAAGCTTGTTGAGAACCTGCTGCCCAGTTTGCAAACCATTTTGTTTAAATCACCAATAGCATTGCTAAAAATGGTTTGGTTTGATGTTATCAATTTCATAGATCATTGAAAATACTGTTGATTAATTTCTTTTAACAGAACATTTGAGTGTTGCTGAAAGAAATCGCTTTACCTGTCCATACTGTGGAAAAATATTCGGACGACATCAAGATATGGAGCAACATAAACGTATTCACACTGGAGAGAGACCGTTCCGTTGCACCGTGTGCAACAAAAGCTTCAGGCAGCGTTCGGTGTTGATCGTGCATCGGAAAATTCACACCGGAGAAAAGCCTTTCGAATGTTTCATATGCTTCAGACGGTTTTATGGTTCAGGAGATCTGAAGACACACATGGGAACTCATACCGGCGTGAGACCTCACAGTTGTCCTTTGTGCTCCAAAAGCTTCCCTCGGCCCAGCAGCCTGCAAGCACACATGCAGTCCCATCTGAACAAGCTGCAGGACGGAGATGCTGGAGCTGCTGGAGCTGATATGCTTATTCCGGAGGAGGAGGACCAGGGTGAACTAGATAACTTGGAAGGAGTCTGTGGTGTTTCTGCTTCATCGCAGCTATCAGCAGTGCTTTCTGAAAACCTTGGTGCTATTGAAGACAGTATGATTTATAGCTGTTTATTTATGGTTAGGTTATTTGTGTCTATAATAAGCATATGTCACATAATATTGCCTTAATATGTTTTCAGAAATGAGCACAGGGGAGCGTCTATCAGAGACTGAGATGAGATTCAGTCCATCAGTGAATCAAGACCATGGTGCTGATCAGAGTTCCAGCTCAGAGCTGACAGATCATCAGAAGCCATATCATTGTGCCATATGCAACAAAACCTTCTCTCTCGCAATTTCCCTGAAAAGACATCAACTTATATTTCATCCAGGTAGGATAGAACTGCATGCATTAATTGCAATATTGGTATTTATTTTCTTAAATGAAGATATACCATTGCATTGGTCAACCTTAAAGAGTTCATCTTCACCTTTATTCCAAACCTGTATAAATTCCATTCATCTGCTGAACACAAAAGAAGATATTTTGAAGAATGTGGGTAACCAAACAGTTGCTGGTCCCCACTGACTTCAATATTTTTTTCCCCATACTATGGAAGTCAATGGGGACCAGCAACTGTTTACTTGCCAAAATTTTATGTTGGGATGGTAACAAGGTGTATTGATATTTCTACAAATATGGAGTCATAGTCATCTGATTACTATAATAACTAGTAACAGGGTTGACATTTTAGTTATTTGATGATAAATAGGCAAACAAACTTGTCCTTGGAACTAAAAGTGTTTATTAGAAACATAATTTAATGTTGATAACTCAGAGAATGTGCCCTTTTCAATAATCATTTGTTTACTATACAAAATCCTGGTAACAGGGTTGACTTTAATAATTGATGAATAATAAGCAAAGATACTTGTCTTTGGAGAGTTCAGTTCCTGAAAATATTAAGTATTTTTTACAGAATTGTTGTGTAAACAATAGCATGGTAACAGGGGTGAGGTGCTGATGGTAATAGGACTGACATCAATCTCGTAATCTTGACGCTACAAATGTTTATTAGAAAGATAATTTAATGCTAATATTTCTACCAATATCCACTTGATTGAAAAGTAATTTGTTTACTATACAAAATCCTTGTAACAGGGTTGGCTTTTTAATAATTTATGAATAATATTTGTCTTTGGAGAATACATTCTAAAAGGATAGTTTTACAGTACTGTAATACTATAGTATGGTAACAGGGGTGAGTGATGATGGTGACAGGACTCACAGCCATTTCTTTGTCTGGACACTAAAAGTGTTTATTAGTGTCTTAGAGTTATTATAATCCTTGTAACAGGGTTGACTTTTAATTAATTAAAGAATATTTGTCTTTAGAGAATTCACTTCCTGAAAGTATAAAGTAGTTTTATAGATTTTTTTCAATACTACAGTATTGTAACAGGAGTGAGTGATGATAGTGATCGGATGATAGCCATTTCTTAGTCTTGGCACTAAAAGGGTTTAATAGAAATTACTATACAAAATTATTGAAGAAAATCAATGAAGAAAATTTGTCTTTGTAGAGTTCACTTCCTGAAAGGATTAAGAATTGTTTTCTGTAATACTGCAGTATTGTAACAGGGGTGAGTGATGATGGTAACAGGGTTGATGCATAACCTGGACTTTCAATTATGTTCTCAATTGAACTTTTATTTGATAATGGTTTTGTTAATATGGATTCTTCTTCTTTGTAATTTTAACAGATCAGCATGTCGACAAAGAGGGGAAGTGCTTCCCCTGCTCTTATTGTGGGAGGAAGTTTGGTCGACGCCAAGGCTTGTTACAGCACGAGCGAATTCACACAGGTGAAAGGCCCTTCAACTGTCCCACCTGTAACAAAAGCTTTCGTCAGCGATCGGCTCTGATTGTGCATATTAAAACACACACAGGAGAGAGGTCATTCCTGTGCTTTGTGTGCAATAAGAGCTTTTATACCCCAGGAGACTTGAAGAAACATCTGGAAATTCACACAGGAGTGAGGCCACACAACTGCCCTGTATGCTTCAAGGGGTTTGGGCGTCCCAGTTTCCTCCGAGCTCACATGCGAATTCACGAAAGTACGTTTGAAATGACAGTCCTGAAAAATTGACCATCCAAACTTGCTTTCTTTGTATATTTCTCGTGTTTTTAATGATTAGCAATTTAATTTTACAGATTTTTTTTCTATTTGATTTCCAGAAGCTTCAACAAATAAGCAAAGTGGAATGGAGAAACCAACAGGTGCTCCAAAAGTCGATGTGCAGGAGAAGCCATTTGAATGCACTCATTGTGGGAAGAGATTCAGTCAGCATTGTATGTTAAAAATTCACCAGCGGATTCACGCAGGAGAGAGACCTTACAAGTGCTCTCAGTGTGGCCTGGGTTTTCGCTGGAGGAGAAACCTGATTGCCCACCAGAGCGGCCACCCGGGCGAAAACCCTCTCCAGTGTTCAATGTGTGATGAAACATTCGTCTCTGAAGCAAGTCTGAAAAAACATCAAGATGCGTTTCATTCAGGTAAGAAATTATGAGATGGCTAGGTACTGCCATGCATGCCATGAAAAAGCACTGTTTACACATTTAAATGCTTTGAAATAAAGCATAAATTCTATAAATATTTCTTACTTACCAAGTAAGAAATGTATGTATTATATATTATGTTAAAAATAAATATAACTATTTATTTATTATATATTTTTTTCTGTCAAGTTGAAGCCACAAAAAAATAGAATGAATGCGTCAAAATGTGTCAAAAAAATCAGTGTTCGTATTTATTTAATTTTAAAAATATGAATAATTTTATTTTAAATATAATTTTTTTTAGAATTTTTTATATTTGATTGAATCATTAAATTAATCATTTATATTTATTATTCATATTTTAGATTATATTTATTCATTTCAGGGGTCTCTCATACATGCAGTTTGTGTTTGAAGACATTTACTCAAGCAGCCAGCCTCAGAAAACACGTTCGGTATGTTCACGAAGGCGAGCGACCGCACAAATGCTCTGAGTGCGGGAGAGGATTCGTCAAACTTTCCGACCTCGCGCGTCACCAGCGCCGCCATCATTACGACCGGGGCGACGAACTCTTTCAGTGCTCGCAGTGTGAGCGAAGCTTCAGTCAACCCAGCAGTCTGGTTCTGCACCGACGGACACACACCGAAGAAAAGCACGAGTGCCCTCAGTGCGATAAGGTTTTCAGTCAGGCGGGACACCTGAAGGTCCACTTGCGCACTCACAGCAAAGAGAATAAACCCAAATTCGAGTGTGCTGAATGTGGGAAGAGTTTTGGGCAAGCTAAAGATTTGGTGGTTCATCAAAGGGTTCACACCGGAGAAAAGCCGTACCAGTGCCCACAGTGCAAGAAGAGCTATCGGCAGTTTGCGCATTTGTCCGTACATCTGCGAAGTCACACGGGGGAGAAGCCGTATCAGTGCCCCATATGTCTCAAATTCTTCGCTCATTCATCATCCATGAAAAAACACCTGCGTGTAATGCATGCAGGTACGGGATAGTTCATCCAGAAATTAAAATTCTGTCTGTACGACTTTCTGTTTTCCGTCTAATTTAAGATGAATGTTTTACAGAGGGGAAAGATTTACTCGTATCAAAGGAAGTTGTGAAGGTCACTGTTGGCGTCGGCCCATCTAACACGACTGTAGAAGTTAAGCAAGAACCAGAGTCTGGTGATGAATACGGTAAGTATGACTGAGGTTATTTGAAACAGCAAATCTTCAAAAAGATGTGTATTTTGATAACTTTTCTCACATCTTGAATAGGTGAGGGAGAATGTAGCTTCCAGCTTCTCCTTCAAAACCAAAGAAATATGCCATTGTAAAGATGGCAAAAACTTCTGTGTATTGCAAGGAACGTCAGCCTTTTCAGCATTTATGTTTTCATATAAACATCCTATTTTTGTATTTTTTGGGTACAAGGATAGTCTTCTTTGTCTATAAACAGGACTGACGCTACTCTGCATGATCAAAAACTTAATTTCACTTCATTTTTCTTTGTGCTTTGGAAATAAATGCTACATCATGCACTCACGAATATCCACTTTTCAAAAATCATTTGGGTACAATACAAAATCCTGGTAACAGGGTTGACTTTTTAATAATGATGAAGAATATTTGTCTTTGGAGAGTTCACTTCCTGAAAGGATGAAGTAGTTTTGCAGATTTAAAAAAAAATAATATTAGAGTATGGTAACAGAGTTGACGCTTAACCAATTTCAGTGATTTTTTTTTGTATGTAACAATTTGCACTTGTATTCACAATATGAAAAATAAAGAAATAAATTGCATGTGGAAATCTGCCTTCACAGACAATAACACACACAGAACAAGTCTAATTATTGCTGCTTGCACTATAACTACACTGGTATGTTTTTGCAGAATGTCAAGTGAAATCTGAAGAAAACTGCTTTGCTATAATGGATGATGTGAAGGCTGTTACAGTCTCTTCAGCTCCTTCCATTCCATTATCATCTGGGACTTTTAAAGATGAAAAATGAATGTGGATGGAAACTAGGGTTTCTCACCAACAATCTGCCAAACTTCAGAGCGCATAGAAGAACCTGCAGCATCAACTAGATTGCTGATGACAAAAAAAACTTAAGTAGAATTGCATTCTACACTTACTCCAGAAGCTGGTCTCCATGCATGAAAACTCCAGCCTCCCTAATTGGAAAGGTGGTATTGAGACAAAAAAAACTGTGATCTACAAGAATCCACACCACAGCATGGACTGTGGGGTTTAGTTAAGCAGGGAACCAACTAACATCTTCCTTTTGTAGGAAAACAGTCGCTATTAGCACTCCTGATCAGAACTACCCAATCTGAAGAGCTTTCTGGAGGCCTCAAACATGACCTACATATTTTTAGACGTTGTTGAGATATACACAAACTTTTGCCAGATAGAAGATCTTAAACAAATTCATACTGGAGAGAAGCGTTGACGTTTGGCACCTACCTATAGCAAACTCCATTAGAGAAATTTCCATCTCTCAGACTGGCTAAATCTTGTGCTGGAAATGACACTGATATAGTAGAGCAGGGGTGTCCAACCCTGCTCCCGGAGAGCTACCATCCTGCAGATTTCAGCTCTAACCCCAATCAAACACACCTGAACCAGCTAATCAAGGTGTTCAGGGTTGCTTGATAATTACAGACAGGTGTGCTGGAGCAGGGTTGGAACTAAAGTCTGCAGGATGGTAGCTCTCCAGGAGCAGGGTTGGATCCTTTGAGGTCCTCCTGGAGGTCCATTGTCTTGCAGACGTCAGTTCCAAAGCTGATCAAACTCACCTGCCTTTAATTTTCAAGTAATCCTGAAGACCTTGAGTGGCTTCTTCAGGAGTGTTTGCATTGGAGCTAAACCCTCTAGGACAGTGTTTCTCAACCCTGGTCCTGGGCGCCCCCCCAACACTGCACATTTTGTATGTCTCCCTTATCTGACACACCCATTTCAGGTCCTGGAGTTTCTTTTAATGAGCTAATGCGTTGAATCGGGTGTGGTTGATTAGGGAGACACACAAAATGTGCAGTGCTGGGGGGCGCCCAGGACCAGGGTTGAGAAACACTGCTCTAGGAGTAGAATTGAATAACCCAGATATAGTAGGAAAACGTTGTCACTTTCCTGTATAATTGTTACAAACACATTCAACCTGTGTGCTTGTTGTCCTACACATTCCCTGCTCTTTACATTTTCATCAGTTAGACTCTGCATAGCATTTAATACACTGACTTTAGGGGAAAAAATCTGTGGAATGGATTCAAAACCGTACAGTGTTGAAAACGCAAAGTCTGCAGATTCTGGATCTGCTTAGACCAGGGTTGAGAAACACTGCTCTAGGAGTAGAATTGAATAACCCAGATATAGTAGGAAAACGTTGTCACTTTCCTGTATAATTGTTACAAACACATTCAACCTGTGTGCTTGTTGTCCTACACATTCCCTGCTCTTTACATTTTCATCAGTTAGACTCAGCTGCATTTAATACACTGTACGGTTTTGAATCCATTCCACAGATTTTTTCCCCTAAAGTCAGTGTTGAAAACGCAAAGTCTGCAGATTCTGGATCTGCTTAGAAGACATGCAAATACACGTTCACCAACTCGTTTCACTAATGTTATCTGTGTTACTGCAACCACCAGCGTTTTTGTAATCATTTTTTTCTTGTATACATGACATCTCATAATAGATGTAAATTAAATTACTTGTATGTTTAGTCTGAAAAAGATAACATTTTCCCTATTTTGTCTGCCTGTTTTAATGTCAAAGTCTGGTTATTTACATAGTGGTGTAGTTACAGCATCTTCCAGCAGGGGCTAAACACTGAAACCAACCAGCCAGTCCTTAACCCCTTGCTGACACCTGTTGGTGTGGATTCATCATCACAGAAAAATTCTGGGAACAGTCCCAATACAAAAAAAATGCATACTCGCATACTGCTCAAACCATTTCTGCAATAGAAAAATATGGTAAAAATTTATATTAGGGTTGCAAAGGGGTGGAGAATTTCTGGCAAGTTTCTGGAAACGTTCTAAAAATCCCTGGAATATTCCAAAAAAATCCTGGAAAGTTTCCAAAATTTCTGGAACGTTTCAGAAATTTACTGGAAATTTTCCACCTTTTTGCAACCCTATGTGTAGTATGCAGTTCCGAAATCAGCATCTGTGTCCAAATATGCCTACCCCTCTACTATACTGTGCGTGAAAATGGCCGAATTCACAGTATTCATAAAACATTCAATTGACCTACTTTTGCAGGGATTCTGAAGTGTGTATTCTACAGAAGATCATTCCTCATCAAATGTAGTACCTACACAGACAGTGTGACTTCAGACTAGTGTCAACAGCGGTTGATAAAAATGTATAGACCTTCATTGCTTGTCAAAAACAGTACCAAGCCCATTATAATTGCAGAGTGCAGAACACAAACGTATGCATTAAAGTGGCAGATTGCCTTTGGGAGGAAAGAAGAAAAAATCCTGCCACACCTTTCCTTTAATATATCTTTATTGCTTGAATAGTTTTGATACAGAACAGCTTACATTTCTGATTCTGAAGCACTCATTCGAAGAACAAGAGTAGTGTACCAAAAATGTTCTGGTGATTCTGGTTCCATTCAAGTCCAGTAGAATTATTTTTGGGGAGGTAGCAGCGACACAAAGCTCCCTTTTACATCAGTCAGCACGTCAAACAGTGACAGGTCTCCATTCCTCTGCATTTTTCCAAAGAGACAGGGAGGATTCAAATAAAACACGGAAAAAGGAGAACATATCTTGTAGAAAACCCATGAGTGGAATGTGGATTTGATAACTCCACCCTGTTCATTTGAATTCACAGTCAAGTGCTAAAAGTAGTGATTGACGATTCAACATATTCAGAAATCATATGTGAAGAGAATTTTTTGTTGCAAGAAAAATGACGATTTGAGAAAGCCTTTTGTATGAACCCTGAGAGTGAGACAGAGCGGGGCGGCAGGAGGGGCGAAACAGAAACAAATTATTATAACTGAACAACATAAGAGGTTATCATGCAAAACTACCCTAGATTCACCCATAGCAGAATAACAGTAAACTTCACAGTTTTATACACAAAAGAATATATCAATGAAAACAACTTTTATCTCTGTCAAACTAAAATAATCATCATAATAAGATAATAGAAACAGACCACACATTCTAAAAAAAAAATGCATACAAAGATCTACATAAAGCTTTCAGATCAAAAGTGATTATTATCATCATCATCAAGGACCCAGATCAAAGCTGGGATGCGAAGTATTGAATTTGAATCATTTTTATGCAGCATAATTGTGTTAATACATGGCTTCTCCACATTTACTTCTTCACCCGCACTGGGTCATAATAAATACATTAAAAACATCTGTGAGCATTCTTACCAGGAAACCAATCACTTCTGCACACAACCAACACAAAACACACTCACATGAACCCAGGGAAAGGCATCGGGGGAAGCAGAAGTCCCGGAATACACAGATAAAGCGATTGCATTCAAGTTCATCCAATACTACAAGTCTTGTGCCTGAGCAGAGATGTTAGACCTTCACCACTAGGGGGCGCACAGCAAACTCTCTCCCCAGCCCCACTATTGGCTCAAGATTCCTTTTCCTTGTTTGCTTGCTTTTCGCATCCTGTCATCGCACTTCGGCACGTGCTGATCAACAGGCATCCGTTTGGGTAAACGGCTGCTCCAGGAAATCAGGAGACCTATAATCGAAGATGCTTACCAGTCCACACAATTTTCATACAGTCTCCATGCCCTTTGAGGTTTGCTTTGTTTGTGTCTGAGGTTTCTTTACAACACGAGTTCATAAAACTGAGAGGTCCAAGAGATCCAACACTACAAAAGAACGTGTGATTGACATGGGGTCCTCCTAGTTGAGAAGCGCTTCAGGACGACATCCTGACAGGAGGCAGCAGGGCGACAGGGTTCAAGTACACCATGAATTCTAGTTCGTGAGCCCGGCAGAAAGTGAGACACCTGCCTAAATGCTCAGACGAAAGAGTAAGGCTTAAAAAGTGAAGCTTTTGGAAGACGGTAACCCTGGACACAGGTACACATTTCATCGTATTTTTGTCAAGTACATCAGATTCATAACTCATGGGCTTCCTGTAATTCCTCATTGTGTTTGCTTTTTTATTTTTGTATTCTTAAGGAGCTGAGACAGGGCTTGAGGGACATAATTCAAGAGCCCTTAAATCTAAAAACATTGCCTTCCCACATTAAAAACCATCCTTTTGTGCCAAAAAATGGAACACAAATGCTAACTAAAGACATTGACACAATCAGCACAGCTGGACATTCATCACCTGTTTTGGGCAAACATTGCCCATATACTTAACGCGGCAGCTGCTGAACATCGTTTTGCTTGGCTGTTTCCCCAAAACATCTTCACACGACAGCACCCAGTATAACAAGAGCTGTTATAAAACAATTATTCTGGAAGCCTCCGTCATTAAAGGAATTACACAAAATGGGAAACTGGCCAAATAAAGAGGACAAACAGCAACGAAGAAGCCCTATGGTGAACAAGTCGTCTGTGTATTCCAGTTATGCACTTGGGTGCAAGCCTCTCAGTAGAAACATGTCCTCTTGTTAATCTCAGCCGTCGCTGGATAAGGGTATAAACTTGCTTTTCATAAGACAGATTTCGCAGTCTCTGAACTGTACAATACGATATGCAAATTTGTTCATATATTGCTTAAAGTAGTTCTCTCAGGATCACACAAAAAAAAAATCATAAAATACTATAAAAATCAACTTTCGATCATGATAAATGCTGATAAAGATATAGCAAAAAAAGTAGAAAGGCACTTGGAAAGAGTCATTGCTTCTTTTTTCTCATTGCAATGTACTTTTTTTTATATGGCACTGCTTCTTGTTGCAGCATATTTCACCACAAGATAAGATAAACTAAGAAAAGAGTCGCTCTTCACTCCGCGCCAAGCAGTGGCGGCTCGGGGGTGGGCAAAATGTGCTCAGTAGTGGGTTTGGTGTGGATCTCCAGTAAGCCTTGAATGAATCCCTCCGACGGCTCTAAGTCGGATGCGGTGAGTGAATCCGATGCTCGTTTCTCTGCTGGAGGTTCTTTGGGTGTCTCTGTTGCTGATGCAGGTTCTGTCTTGGAGGTTAGTTTAAACTCTTCAGTTTCCGCAGAGGGTACACAATCCTCTTTCTCGTGTGAGGTTGGTTCCCCCTTCACAGTGTCTGATAATTCGCTTTCGTTCTCAGAGGGTGGATTGGTGCTGGTGGGTGTGCACTCGCCTTCGCTAGCCGAACGCCCGCTGAAGCAGTCCTCGTCTGGTCCACCTGTGACCCCGCAAGTCGAACCATCACCATCCGCTCCACGGAGTTTCTGGTGGATTCGCTGATGTCGGACCAAACTGTGCTTGAGGGTGAACGTGCGCTCACATGTCTGGCACTTGTAAGGCCTCTCACCTAGTAGACACATCATTAAAAACATTCAGCTTTTAATAAGAAACAAGAGCTCTATGTTTTGATGATTCATTTACCAATCTATACCAATCAAGTATGTTTTTAGCATGGTCATTACCTGTGTGAGAGCGCATGTGTCTGGTGAGGTCCTGAAGGCTCCAGAAACGTTTATTGCATATACTGCACACCTTTTTCCTCTTGTCCGGCTTGCTGCCAGGTTCTTCAGTCTCTCCCTCAGCACTCTTTGGTTCAGTTGCAGCTCCCTCTTCATCACTCCTCTCCTCTTTATCCTCCTCAGACCCAATCTCCACCACACTGCCCATTCCCTCGTTCTCTGCTGTGCCCTTCCTTACACTCTCCACCTCTTCTTCTGTAACCTCTTTCTTATTTTCACAAGGCACAATTGGATCATCTGATTTTGTGAGGCTTTGTTCCGGTCCATTAGTGGAGTCTGATGCTACATCCAGCTGGTGAACTTTCTCGTGTCTGGCCAAGGTAGCAGCAAAGCGGAAGCTCTTCTTGCAACTCTTGCAGGTCAATTTGGACTCCTCCTGAGGTGTTGCTTTGTCAGACATGTCGCTATCTGCTGTAGGGGAGGACTGCGGCTTGTCTTTCTCAGTGATCTTGAAATCCTTTGGCTTGGAAACAAAGGTCAAGTCAAGGGTCTTATTGCTATGGGAATCGCCATCCTCTTTTTCTGGGTCATTGTGCTTCAAAGACTTGAGGGCTGTTGGGTCCTCCTCTTCTTTGTGAGGAAGAGGCTCTACCACGGCTGCCTCTGTCGGCTTAGCTGGTGAAGGTTTCTCAGCATCTGATGCTACAGGCTTCTCAGGGTCTGATCTTGTGAGATCCATTGCCTCACTCACAAGAAGCTCCGTCTCAGATGAGCTCTCTGAAATATACATTGACCCATTACATTTTAGGTAATAACGTGCAGTTTTAACCTCTATCAACAGATAAAGAAATACTTAGTCTAAAGTACTTAAGCAATTCAAAGTTTCTATTATATATTATTTTTGATACCTGCACTCTCTGGTGAGCCTTCCTCTGCTTCCTTAGGCTTGGGTATTGCACCATTGCGTCGAAGCACTCTGTTGGAAACGCCATGCTTGCGTAAAAGATGTCGCTCACAATTGGACTTGGTCGAGAAGAAGGCATCACACTGGCGACAAGGATATGGCTTCTGACCTTTTAAAGGAATACAAAATAAAATCAGGAAAATAAATTGCAGGGGTAAAACAAATCTTTACTTGACCCTCCAACAAAAGGCCTCTAACACTAGCTTGCCCTATTCTTTTTCTATTCTATCTGCTTTCTTTTAATTTACAAGGCTCGCAATTGCGACCATTTTGGTCGCATATGCTCCCGAAATTTAATCTGTGCGACCTCAAAATATATTTGGGAGCATATGTGCGAGTGCATATAATTGTTGTCATGCGACCTGTTTTCATTTCTCTACAAACGTTCAGAGTATGTGCCTTCTGAGTGTTGATAGCCAGCCGTTCGGTGCAACTGGCAGAGCTGAATGTAAAATTTAACACCGCATACACCATCCTAACCCTCGCCAAAGAAGAGCTTAACTTTAGGTTGTTTACAAAATAAATCTGTCAGTGTTCTTTTAATTTTCTCTCTTCTTCAGCCCTTTTTTTTCCTCATGGTAGTTAGCGTAAAGCAGTGACTGAGAGATTGACAGCTAATATTAACCAATACAAAATCTGCATTAAAGTTACGAATGTAAGGATAAAATCTGTTAATATATAATTTGTAGTTGTGATGCTCCTGAATTTTTGGGGAGTGCTCCTAAATTTTTGCTGGTGCTCCTAACTTTTTGAAGTTGGGAGCACCAGTGCTACCAAGTAAAAAAGTTAATTTCGAGCCCTGATTATATAATAAAAAAAAAAAAACCTTGCTACGTTTATTGCGTTAGGCTAACTGAGACTTGTCATTGCACTTGCATATTGCTCTTTTGTTGATTTTGATTGCTTCCATTGTCATCATTTGCAAGTCGCTTTGGATAAAAGCGTCTGCTAAATGACTAAATGTAAATGTAAAACAGAAGGTGTACATCAACCCTGTAAAACTTTACACACCTGTGTGTGTTAACATGTGGCGCTGAAGCGAGCTGGACCAAGGGAAAACTCTGGGACAAAAGGGGCAAGTCATCTTTTGCACAGAATTTGAGTATGCATTCTTCTTTCCTTTGGACTGCTGGGCTGGCAAGTGTTTCTCATCATTCACTTCTTTCTCGTCACTAGCACCTGGCTGCTGCCCGCCTTTTCTTGCCAAATCAATTGTGTTGGTCTGAAGATAGGCGCTGAACTTGTTGGCATCAGTGGTTGCCAACATCCTCTCAACACTAGCAAACTCCCCACTAGACTCCAAATCAATACTTGGGTCTGTGGCATTCATCACAGGTTTCTCTTTCACTGTGCTGTTGGTAGGCCTTTTCCTGGACCTCTTTTTTGAGCTCTCTAGTGGGAGCTCTTCTGTCAAAATATCTGGTGATTCTTGCTTGCCATGTGTGTCAGAATCAGCCTGAAGACTACTAGTGTTGTCCCATTTAAGAAGGTCAGGGGCACCAGAAACTGAGGAAATGATCTGAGCAATGGATGCTAGTGGTGGAAGCTCCTTCACAGCAGCAGAGGAAGGTTTAGGAAGCAGGGGCTTTAAACGCAAGAGCCTTCCTGCAGCATTAGTGGTACCAGTAAGGGAGGACAAAGCAACAGGGACCTGGTAGCATCCAAGAGGTTGAGACTTCTCATCATTGGACTTCTCGGCCTGAAGAGCTTGTGCAAGTATGCTAATGGATGACTGTTCTTTCTTAACCTCCCTTGGCAATGTGGCCTCGATGTCTTGTTTAAGCTTCTTCACAGGATTCTTAGGAATAGAGAGGTCAATTGGTTCCATGCTAGAGTCATAAGAGACAGGTTCAATTTTGTTCCCAGGAGATCCACTCACACTTCCAGCATTGCTGCTCCCACGGCTTTTGTTAGAGAAGTCCAGAGGTTGATCTATATCTACGTTGTAAAAGCTAAGGTCCTCAACTTTGATAGGCTGCACTACAGTGCTAGGAGGAACCCCATTGAGAGGAGATGGATTTGGGCTATTTTGGGATGATGCAGCTAGAAGAGTGATTATGTGCTTTTCAATATCCTGCTCTTGGACCTCTGGATGTTGTTTCAGAAGGTGATGGATACAGTTACGCTTAGCAAGGAAAGCTGCTCCACAACGGTTGCACTCAAATGGCTTTCGCTGGCAGCCATTGTGAGTGCGCAAGTGTATCTGCAGGGCTCGGAAGGTCTTTAGGTCCTCCCCGCAGAAGCGGCAGGTAGTTTCACTAGTTCCAGCCTGCTCCAGTACGTCTGCTGTGGACGAGGTAACATACTTAATGTTTTTCTCAATCTCCTTGCGATTGCTTTTCATGTGCTTTTTGCGAAGGTGTCGCTCACAGTTAGCCTTGACAGTAAATGGGTAATGGCAGAGCCGGCAGACATAGGGACGTTCACCACTGTGCGTTCTCAAATGACGGATCAGCGTTGCCTTGTCTGGGGCAACATAGTCGCAGATATTGCATTGGTGGGGTAGGATGCCCAAATGATATCGCATATGTGCCTGCAGTACACCAGAAAATGCAAAGACCTGGTCACAAAATCGGCAGGGGTACGAGCCCTTTTGAGATGTTCCCTTCTTTCCAGTGGTCTCTTCTAACTTGCCGTTCTCCTGTTTGATATGTCTTTCATCCATGTCCATTGGGGTATGGGCATCTCCCATGCAGTCGGCCTCCATTTGTATCCTCTCTGCCGAAGCGTGGTTGTTCGCAGAATTGGATGAGGAAGATGGGGAGAGGTCCCGAACTGTCTTGAGAGGATGGCTGGCAGGGGGTGGGAGGTTAGGGCTGACACAGCCCAAGGAAGCTTGCTGGGTGTTCAATAGGGGTGGTGGAGTTGAAGCTACCATACTGGTTCTGGGAGCCACCAAGGGCTTTGGCTTGAGTGGAGGCATCTGCTTGTAGCCCGACTGCACGGCACTACAAGGCGCCTTGGATAAGGATGGGAGCGTGATCTGGTTAGGGGCAGTGGAAGTTACTTTGATTATTTGCTGTATATCAGCGAGTTCCATGTTGGATTCACCACAAACTGGCTTCACTACCATACCACCATCTGGTTGCACCAGAAAACCAGTCTGGAAGGGCTGAAGGGACAGCAGTTTGAGAGCCTCTTGATGGGACAGACCATGAAGAGTCGTTGGGTCTACAAGAGACAGGTTAACCCCTCCAACAAGGCCAGCCTCCTGAGGTACAGAGGACTGATTCTGCTCCACGTGGATAACCCGAATGCTATCTAGCTTGGCCTGCTGGACATCCTCTTCTGAGGGGGCAGGCTTAACCTGAGAGATGTGCTGCAAGCCCAGGGAGTCCATGAAGCTACTTTTCTCAGGAGTGGGAGGCTCATCTTTCATAATTAATGGTGAAATTGTCTCTTGGGTGCCACTGGAAGTCTCATGAGAGGCTTTGTGCAAGTCCAGCGCCGAGCTGAGAGGGAATGCCTTATCGCATGAGTCACATACAAAACGATGGAATTTGCCAGTGCATCGCCGAAGGTTGGTTTCACACCAAATCTGTGGGTTTAAAATAAAATTGAAAATAAAATTGAAACTTAACAAAACTCTCAGATATTACAGACAAGATAAAGAACTTTTACATATTGTGCAGATCAAGCACAAGTTACCTGGGCAATTTGCGGGAACTTCTGGCATGAAAAGTCAATGAAAGCCAGATCATTAAAGCCAAGAGGGATGGATGGGTTGTTCTGAATAAAGGGTTGTCCGTTGGGGTCTGTGGGTAGCTGCTTATGGGTAGCTGCATTGTGGCGGAGCAAACTTCGTTGTGTCCGGAATGAGATGCAGCATAAATCACATCTAGGAATAAAAATACTAATGTGAGGTGTTGATTTCAAGAACACACACGTTATAAAAGAATCAATCCGCATGTTATATATGCAAATACGAAATAAATACAGCATCCAATCTACAGTGTACTGTGGAGACATCCGCACAGGGAAAATAGAGCTGGGATTTCCTAAGTGAATTAACTAAGAGCTGGAAAGTCGATGATAACCACACCCTTGCCTACAATGGCACTCTTTCTGTGTTTGTAGGGTGCTGCATAAGACAGCTGGCTAATGTATGTGACGCTGTGCATTGGTCTTGTCACATGCCCTGCCCCTGATCATGGTGATGACGTGTCCATAGGGACTGTAAGCTGCTTTTATCTCAGTAGACAAAGACAATACAATGTAAGGCATAGCATGAACATCCACCTATGCACATAAGGCACATAATGCTTTGAAGTGAAAATAGGGTTAGGACCAATGCTTGAGAATGGTTTAAAAATTTGTAAGTTTTGCATGAGAAAGCCATGAGAAGCAAAATTTAGCTTGCCTGTTACAAAGAGTTCAAGCACTGTTACCTATAATTACACTAAGCACTAAGCTTTCCCTGTCCAGGATGCTGTTGTTTCTATTGGCTATTCTGCAGTGGCTTCAAACGTGGTTCATCCAATCAGGTTTCAGAGTTGGAACTCTTCATTTTATTATAGCATGTATGTATGGGAGTGTCCGTCTTATTGGAAGGGCTGGTTGGGTAAGCCAGATAACACGTCTGTATCTTGAAAAGCATTATTGGGACTTTTGGTATGTGTGTAGTTGTTTTGCTGCTTTTAGAACTCTTCAGAGTGGAACCCAATTCACAGCAGTCTAGATCCTCTTAACTAGCACTCTTAGCTCTTGTGATTACACAGGATTAGTGCTAAATTTGCAGTACTTCCATAGAACAATAATGCTGCTCTGAAACACAATCAGACAGGCCCTGCCAACTTCCTTCTCCCAGAGCCATGCCGTACAGCTATCCATTAACTAGAGGAGGTACCCATCGGTTGGGTGAATATTCTGCAGTCTGACGTCTCCAGGGATACAGCTACAATCTTACACACATGCATGCATGCACACACTACTACAGAGATGTCCTGCAGAATGCATCTTCCTGAAGTCTCCTCCTGTGTCTCATTAAATGCCCCCCAGCTACACAACCTCTGTGGTCTGTCCCCCCTCCATTTTCCCCTCTTTCCTCTTCGTGCCACTCCCTTGCCCTAAGCCTGGGGGCCACATGCGGGGGGAAGGGAAGAACCTCTTAGGCCTCTCAGGAGTGGGAGGGGGACACATCGACAGGATTACAGTCATGTAGGTATGATCATTCTCAGCCAATAACATTTCAGCAAAACAAACATAGTTCCAAACTCTCAAGCTCGATAAGATAAAAGATTTCTATCTAAACCAACCAAATGTGTTTTTAACATGCACCACAATATAAAAGGCAAATCCCACTGAAACAAAATCCCTTTGCATAGTTTGTAAGCAAGAGGAGTTGCCCCGTCTCTATTCGGATGTGTTAAATTATGAGTGTTCCAGCACAAAGCATGCCACTATATCTCCCAGCAACTGCAGGGATCCAGCCTAAATCCCCAGCTACTGGCGTCCCCTTGCAATACAACTCGCACCTCAAACAAAGGGACAACATTCCTGTCTGAGCTTAATGGACAGCTATAAATATACTGAACGGAAAACTGAGTGTAGGAAGGGCCAGAACTGTTCCATTATCAAACCCTAAACTTTGTTACTAAACCTGTCAGTCCTGAATTAAACTCATGCGTCTCTTGTGTTTGTGTTACATAATCAAATTGTTTTTGGAAGCACTTTTCACTGAATTTAATCTACTGATGTATGGGATTGTACCTCAGTGTAGTGTCAGGATGGGACTCCATGTGGGCATCAAAGTCGTTTCTGCAGGTGAGGGTCTTGAAGCAGATAGGACAGGTCAAGACTTCTTCCTGTCCTTTGTTCAAACTCTGCTCATCTACAACGCTATCCTCTTTGACCTGCAGCACACAGGTCACCGTCAGCTATTTGTAGCCCAATTTTGAGAGCACCTCTTGGGGTACTGGATAAGATAGTGGAACTACATTTACCTTTTTGCTGGTTGTCTCCTCTGTCTTCTCAATGTCTTCATCGTGGCTTAGTTTGCGTTTGGCTGTAGAGGTACGTCGTCGCTTACGTGGAGACAGAGTCGGACTGTTGGGGATGGAGCTGGCATCCTTCTCGTGGATCTTCATGTGTCTGAAAACAGACAATGGAGTGTGCTTTAAAACTGCATTTGGGCATTTACAAACAAGCGAGCATCACAAATGATTCTGTTCTTTGCAAAACGCTTGGGCACTACAGGGTTAATGGTTATGGAAGAATTTCTTGGGAAGGAGTTGCATCTTGAGGACATTTACAGATGCCTCCCACTTGTTTGATAGATGAGCAGTTCATGAATAATATTCTAGAAATTAGGGTAGAGGAACCCCTGTTCATCCCATTGGGAGCCAACAGAAAGGACTGTAATGGGAAGACACCAATGGTCTGGAAACTCATGCAATTATCCCACAGCCTCTATATGCGCATATGTGAGTCCAAGATGGCGGGTAGAGATCAACGGAAAAGAGAGTGGTAATGTTGCATGGAGAGGGCCAGAAGTTGATCCTCTGTTATCCAGAGAGATCTTGAGGAAACCAGTCAAGACAAGTAGGAATTGGAGGCCTAATAAAGATGAATGTTAGACTCAAGTAAAAGTTTTAAACCCACTGTTTCCCAAAATATCACTCACACTATACCTATATGACAAAAAGATTTATATTTACTGTACAATCAAAGTTTACATTTCAAATCAAACAAGTCTGCTGGATGAATCCAGGAAGGGGATTAACCGAGCTTTATATCCGTGGACCTATAAAAGTTTATCTCATAAAAGTACTTTGGAAGTGTACATGCATGTGCAAGTGTAAAAAAGGTCAGACATCCCATGGTCTTGCATGTCTCAGTTTTCACTCTGCAGTCAGTGGTTTATTAATAGCAGGCAGTATGTTGGACAGTCGTGTGAGGACCTGACAGGCCGTTATATCTCTCTGCTCTGGACTCTGACTTTGCCTCTGACCAATCACAGAAAACCAGCACACTGACAGCACACAAGTCAGCAAACTCTGATTGGATGGAAATCATCACCACAGTAACCTCATATAGGATGACAGCTTATCCTCTGAAAAATACTAATTAGTTGATTATTGCTAGTACTTAGGAATGGTATGACTGAATCTGAGTCATGCAGATGTGTTTCAATTCATTTAAAATGTAATGGGGCAGTAATGCTTTTTCTACTGCACTAGAATGAAGTTTGCTGTCCTTGAATGAAGGATGTCAGTATGGACATTTCACGAGCAGCCTGGCTAATCTGTAAAGGATCATAAAACTTGTTGATGCATAAACAGGTTCATTCCATCCAATCTAAGCATTCCATCGCGCTCCCGCAGAGCACAGACAGAGGGCACTGTGGTGTCAGAAAGTTTCCTCTCTTCCAAGCAATGTCAGAGCAAGGGCACCCCCTGCAAACCTGTGGCTGTTCAGTGGTGTAACTAAGACCTAAAGAGTTAAAGCAAATAAAAGCAGCCAATCAGAATGCACACTGACTTTCCTCTGTGAAGTTGTGATCTTTCGCCATGGCAGCAGTGTCTCCCTCCTCCTCAGGGCCCCTATCTAACCATGTGATGCTTTGGCACAAGATGGCTGCCTCTTTGTCAACTACATGGACAGCTTCCTTGGACATGCATGAGGCTTCAAAACTATCAGCAAACTTTTTTTCAGAACTGAAAAACTGCTCAAATATTTCTATCAGGTTTCATGTCTTGAATGGACAGCATCTTGGACATATCTAGAGCCCAGAATATAGAAACTGGGCTCAACTTGGTCCACCAGACTTTAGTATGGCCAATAGTTAGTCATTTTTGACAGGAATGAAAACAAGACTTGTACATATGATTCAAGAACACATAGGGCCCTATGCTTTCCACGATGTGGAAAACACGGATGGAATCATGGAATCCAGTCATAAAAACGGAATTTACAGTATAATGCGGAATGTCACGGAATCTGCCAAATTTTGGATGGATAAATCAAAAGTAGGTCAGTACACTTAAATCAAAGTGCGATATGGACTAGTGTCTGTGAATATTAAGCCTCAAAAATAATGATTTAAATATGAATCCTGCATGTTCGATCACGAATGAATGGGGCAGACACGTGGTTTCTTTACTACACACATACTGAAGTGCGCATGACGCTTGCGGTGTTTTCTGCCTCTGCTGCCTCAATATATGAGTACATAAACATGAATATAATCTCTAGAACTGCTCTGAGAGTCACTTCATGAGCATTTTACCATTTCTTTTGAGTAAAACAGAAACTTAAAGGTCTTCACATCAACCCATCAAAACAAAAGTTAACTTGAAGAAACCGTGACAAATATATTACTTAATGTAATGATAGTATTGTTACTAATAATAATTATTAAAACGTTATTTTTAGGGAATATTTACCAGGAAAAAAAACATTTACCAGAATTTATTTAGCAGAAAAATTTAAATACACATTACAGTATTTCTGGAGGAAAAAAGAAGAAAGAATTAAAACATATATATATAAAATCAGTTAATTAGAGATGATTTTGATTATTACAGTTTAATGAATCAAAATTGAAATGGAATCCAGAAAAATGATGGAAAACAGTATTTGGTCAAAATAAATAAAACTGAATTTGGGAAAAAGTAAAACATTTCATAGGGCTTAAAAATGTTTTACTTTTGTTAAACTTTTAATAAATTGCTGTTAAATTGTGTAAGTTTCATGATTTCAATTAATTAGACATGCTTTTTGATTAATAAAAATGTAATTTAATCATTAAAACAGAGTCTAGAAAAATTAAAACGGGGGGGAAAAAACAGAATTTGGAAAAAAAAAAAAAAAAAAAAACTGACTGAGAAAAAATAAAACCGATTTCATAGGACCCTAAAGAACACCCTAGTAACCATTATTAATAAAACTATACTCGTACAAAAACTTTGGAAAAGATGAGATGTTATCAGGACAGTAACAGCTCATGTAGTAAAACCAGATTCCCTTCACATCGGTCACAGCCGCACATTCCATGCAAATCAAACTTAGTGTAGTATTTCCAATTCCGCCCTAATTCCACTTTACTTCTGCTTGCTACCAGAAAACTGCAATTTACAGAGCGCTTATGCAAGGGGCCGTTAAGAGCCATCCACATACACTGATCCCCCAAATACACTTCACCATCAACCTTTGCAACCTTGGGAGGAAGTTCATGTTTACCCCCTCCATCAGCAAGGCCTGCTGGGAGAAGATACCATGACCAAAATGGGGGAGTTGCTTTAAAGTCACTCTTCGCTTCCTGCAAAGCTCTCTCTCCTTAAAAAAAAAGCAAAGGCTACAGAGCTGATGAACCCCAGTGGTAGCACACGTATGAGCACCAACATACACAAACAAACCAACGCCTTTTCATTTATCTTTGTGGTGCACTCATCCTCTGGGCGACTCTTCAGCGCATGTGAAGGCAGGGTGAGGCCTGAGGGATGTAATCAACCAACAAGCTTTCACTTCTCTAAAAAGCCCAACACACACCTCCGAACAGTTCAACTTCTTAAATGATGCTTGATACACTCTTGGGGGTGAACTTTTTTTTGACAACCACCCAAAACACCCTAGCAAATTCTTAGAAGACCTTAGCAACCCTAAAACACCTGAGCAACCACATAGCCACCACTCAAAACACCCTAGCAAGCTGTATAGCAATGCACTAACAACTATTTAAAACACCTTAGCAGCTCTAGAACATCATAGCAACCACTTAAATCACCTTAGCAACTCCAGAACACCATTGCAACCACTTAGAAGACTCTTGCACCTGCATAGCAACACACTAGCAACCACTTAAAACACCTTAGCAACTCTAGAACACATAGCAACCACTTAAAACACCTTAGCAACCCCAGAACACCATAGCAACCACCCAAAACACCTTAGCAACCCTAGAACACCATAGCAACCTCTTAAATTACCTTAGCAACTCTAGAAAACCACTGAAACCACTTAAAAGACTCTTGCACCTGCATAGCAACACACTAGCATCCACTTAAAAGACCTTAGCAACCGTAGCAATCGGTAAAAACACTCCAACAGCTGCATAGCAAAACACTAGCAACCACTTGGTCATGCTGCTCCTGCACATCTATAAATCACACACATGTATAGTTACTCACTGCTGTTTATCACAGCATTTCAGACAAGTTGAGTTTGAATACTCAACGGTTCACAAAGATGTGCATGTATGAAACCATAAACTCAATCCTTAGTCGAAATAATAATTTGATAGTTACACTTTATTAGCTGAAAAACAGTATGAAACCAGGACTAACTTTATAAAGCAATGCACAATTCATGAATATGGTTTAAATTAAAAAAGCTTTAAAAATGTTATTTAAAAAAAGTTATTACCTTTAACCAAAATGCAATAACTTTCCACACCTCTGAAAAGAATTGTGCAACATAACCAAGGCCTTGTGGGTGAAAAAAAAGGTTTCTGCCAAAAAAGTTAATACTCTCAAAATCAAATTATATCCCAATGTATAAAGTCCCACTGAATCTTCCATTTTCCTTAATAATTCATCACATTATGGAAGTTAAATGTGTGCATGCTGTCTTAAGAAAAATTTCTGTTGTGCGAATCAAAATCTTCAACCCAAGTGACACATTTTTGCTCCAGATTGCAAATCATTTTTAGTTTGAAAACTCACTGACCTGTGCATGTTGCCATTGGTGGTGAAAGTCTGATGGCACACAGAGCATGTGTAGGGTCTCTCTCCACTGTGCACTAGCATGTGACGATCCAGAGAGCTCGCCGAGCTCAGAGCCTTCCCGCAGATACTGCAAGAGTGGTCCGAAGTCCCGCTATTGGTGTTGTGCTGGAGAAAAGACATTTGGGTCAGCTAGCTCAATATATTGTCTTGTCTAAGTGGCTTCTGAAAATGCTCAAATATTCCGCCATCTTTGCTAATTTGTACAGACTTTAATTAAAGAAATCAACAGGTATGCAGCAGTATGCTGAACAAGTGCAGGTTACCTGGCGGATGTGCATGGTGAACTGGTGTTGGGTCTGAAAGCTCTTATCGCACAGTGGACAGACGATACACCCGCTGTCATCTTTGGCTTCCTGAAACAAATATGAGATGAACTGTATGTAGTTATAAATCTCTACAGCATACACAGAGCACTGTATTATACTATGTGCCAAAAGCTTGTGTTTTAAAGCACGATGATGCAAATTTGACATCTTGCTGGCACAAAAGCTGTTTTTGCACACCAGAGTACACTTAAAAACAAATATTTTCAAAGTGTATATGTAATAAAAGTTTATTTTGTCAACTTTTATTTTATTTAACTTTACCATTCAAAATGTGGGGGATTTTTAAATGTTTTTCAAAGTTTCTTCAGCACAACAAGGCTGCATTTATTTGATAAAAAAAAAACAGTAATATTGTGAAATATTATTATAAATTTAAATAACTGTTCTCTATGTGAATATATTTTAAAATGTAATTTATTCCTCTGATGCAAAGCTGAATTTTCGCATCATTACTCCAGTCTTCAGTGTCACATGATCCTTCAGAAATCATTCTAATATGCTGATTTGTTGCTCAAGAAACACATCTGATTACTATTAATGTTGAAAACAGATGTTCTGCTTATGTTTTGTAAACCGTGATACTTTTTTTCAGGATTTTTTGATGAATAGTTCAAATGTAGTTCAAAAGAACAGCATTTATTTAAATTAGAACTCCTTTGTAACATTATAAATGTCTTTACGGTCACTTTTGATCAATGTAATGCTTCCTTGCTGAATAAAAGTATAAAAAAATCCCTACACTTTTGAACAGTAGTGTAGATAAGCCTCAAAGCCCATGAAATAAAAGCCACAAAACATTAGAAAAAAATAAATAAAACTCAGCTGTAATATTACATTCAAGAATAAACAAAAGCTAGTCTTATGGTCATCACTTCGAGTCACACATTCAAGGAGCGTGGGTAAAAACACATATGCAGGAGGCAGGGAATGAGGCCTTGTCTTCCGACCTTGAATGTCTTGTCAGAACATGCTGCATGTGTGAGATACTGAGCTAAATTCACTGTTAAATAAACACTTGCTCAACCCCAGGAACTACATCAGTCACTGCTGCACGACCACGGAGCACAAACACTCTACTGTTACACATAAACCACAGCAATACAGTTCACTTTTTTGTGCACGAATGCCGTTTATTTTAATACAGACCACAATCGGGAATCTGAAGATCTTCTGTTTATTAAATTTGAATGTCTTCAAAAATCAATGATCAATTCTCTCCTCCTGCAGTTATGTTTTGTTTTGGAGTTTGTGTATTTTGTGAAGAGCATCTTAACGGAGCGAGAACCGTTTCCTCTTTCTCCTCGAGTGGAAATCTGTGTAAACCGACACCACACACACTGCCTTCCTCTCGCTGCTGTTGACAGTACATCAGATCATTAAAGGGATAGTTCGCCCAAAAATGAAAATTCCGTCATCATTTACTCACTCTCAAGTTGTTCCAAACCTGTATGAGTTTCTTTCTTCAGTTTCTGGTCCCCATTGGGGCCAAACATCTGTTTGGTTACCCACAATCCTCAAAATACCTTTTTTACGTTCAACATAAGAAATAGAGTCATATAGGTTTGGAACAACTTGAATGATGACCGAACTTTCATTTTTGGGCGAACTGTCCCTTTAACTGTCCCTGTTCAGTGAGACCAGTTCCTGTTGTAACAGATCTGATGCCATCACATGACAGAATGCCTTGTATGCTTACTCATATGATGTCATAAAATAAATGCGTAGCTATTATCTCATAATATATATAAAGAAAAAAACAAGAGAGCCCTAAATAGACGCTCATGTGATCTACAAACACACAAGCGGTTAAACTAGACTGGAATCTTCAAAAACATCTCTAGGAAGAGAAGAGCACTTCCTTTTCCTCTGGTGGCATGCTGGCGTAGGGCTTGTTTTCCTTCTGTGATAAATAGACGCTCATGTGATCTACAAACACACAAGCGGTTAAACTAGACTGGAATCTTCAAAAACATCTCTAGGAAGAGAAGAGCACTTCCTTTTCCTCTGGTGGCATGCTGGTGTAGGGCTTGTTTTCCTTCTGTGACTCTCTTGGCTTCGGTTCAGGACCAGCGAGCGCCAACTGCTCAAGCTGACCGTATTTACCATTCTGCATGTTATGAGGGGAAGTGTCATTCACAGACAACGTTTGCTTTTTGACCTTAATTGGCAGTGATAGTTTCGTCATATAAGGAAGTCCCATTCATTTCATCATCACAAGAGTCATACTGACCTGCTTAAAATAAGTCTATAGGTCATAAATTGGTTTAATCCACTTACTACGCACTACCATTCAAATGTTTGGGGTCTGTAAGATTTTTTTTAAAGAAACTAATACATTTATTTATTAAGGATATATTAAATTTATCAAAAATGGGGGTAAAGCTTTCTATTTCAAATAAGTACTGTTCATTGCTGTTTTTCCTAAAATCTTGAAAAAATGCATCACAAAATGTGAAGCAGCACAACTGTTTTCAACACTGATAATCATAAAAGTTTCTTAAGCATCAAATCAGCATATTAGAATGATTTCTGAAAAATCATGTGACACTGAAGACTGGAGTAACGATGATGCTGAAAATTCAGCTTTGCATCACAGGAATAAATGACATTTTAAAATATATTACAATAGAAAAATGTGATTTTTAATTGTAATAATATTTCACAATATTTCTGTTTTTATTGTATATATTTCCTCAAACAAATGCAGTCTTGATGAACACAAGATACTTCTTTCAAAAAGCATTAAAAAAAATGTGTACTTTTGAAAAGTCGATTTCCTTGGATGATTCAAAAAGTGGATGTAAATGCTGTAAGGCATTTTTCTATTATTATTTTTTTCACCGTTACAATTCATGGTGCACCTGAGCAAACACCTGTTAGCAATTTTTATTTTTTACCGGTTTTGTCTGAACCTGTTTGTGTTCAGCAGTACCTGTCTGCAGTGTTCTGTACTTTGGCGCGTCTCTTTATTCTCAGTTAATCCAGTAAATTACACAACACACTGTAAACTTCTTTACTTTTCCTCAAAAGGACCGATAGAGGCCTGAGAACTAGACTACAGCCTCTCCAGGTGAAACACTGCCTACTGGCTAAAAGATCACACACTCAAATTTCTATTCTGCTCTCTAGATATAACTCATGTCTTTCAATGCAAATTTATGAGATTTTATACCTATATATAATATCCTACAGGCAAAATTTAAATGTTTTTTTTTTTTTAAGTGGAAGGAACACATTTAAGGGGGGTGGATGGTTTGGATCCAAAACTTCAGAGACTAAACTTCCCCCCAGAGTTCCACAGGAGTGTTAAGGGGTTAAAAGCGACACCTGTTGTCCCACACCGGAGTGTTAAGGGATGAATTGCATGCTCTAATGGGAGCCATGTGATGCAGCCGGGTGAACAAAAGGTGGATTGAGATGCCAGTAGACCATTTGTCACTTTCCGTTTTAAAAGCAGGATACTGCATCCATAAAGTCCTTCCCACCTGTACTACTTTCTAACCACAAAAACACGTATATAAGCAGCAGCTATTCATTATTTAGAGCTGCATTCAAGTTAACTTTAATCTTAAATCGCTAGTGTGCAAAATTTAAATGTTTTTTTTTTTTTAAGTGGAAGGAACACATTTAAGGGGGGTGGATGGTTTGGATCCAAAACTTCAGAGACTAAACTTCCCCCCAGAGTTCCACAGGAGTGTTAAGGGGTTAAAAGCGACACCTGTTGTCCCACACCGGAGTGTTAAGGGATGAATTGCATGCTCTAATGGGAGCCATGTGATGCAGCCGGGTGAACAAAAGGTGGATTGAGATGCCAGTAGACCATTTGTCACTTTCCGTTTTAAAAGCAGGATACTGCATCCATAAAGTCCTTCCCACCTGTACTACTTTCTAACCACAAAAACACACGTATATAAGCAGCAGCTATTCATTATTTAGAGCTGCATTCAAGTTCACTTTAATCTTAAATCGCTAGTGTGCAAAATTTGAATTAGTGTTACGCCATCACAGTACATTAAAAACAGTATGCAAAATCTGCCAACTGTAGATGACCGTTTTTAAATGCATTAAACAAATTAAAATGTAATTTTAAAGTCATTTATATAGCTAGATATTACACAACTTGATTGTGTGCAATGCAACGTTATGAAATGGTAATAAGCCACAATGGTGGACTGTCTGGTTACGTGCTTAAAACTGTAAACTTTCTCATCAGCAGCAAAATACAAACTTTTGTATAATAGAAGTATGCGAATTGGAACGCATCCAAGGACACTGCCATGGCTCGTCTGATTGGTTTATTTGTGGACTAAGTCAGTACGAGTTTGTTTTGAAATTATGAATCAGTGCGAGACATTTCAGTGTTGAGTTTGGATCATAAATATATTTTGTGTTTTATAACCACAAATAGTTCTTGTTTCCGACCGCAAAATGACATCAACACTGTCTCTGCTGCACAAAATACTAGGAAACATCTTCTGTGTTTTACTTTTACTTTACTGTTATTACATATATAAATTTTAATAGCAGGTTTATGCATGTAAATCCATGTATATTCGCTAATATCACATTTATCAAGTATGCATGTGATTTTCACTCTTATTCTTCGTAACCTCTTACCTGGGTCTTTCTTCCACTGCGGTTGGTGCTGAGGCTTTTGATGGACACCTTACTGGGCGTGGTGTGGGCGGAGTCTACGCTGCCGTTAAGCTGAGCTGCTTTCATCACAGTGCTCATCATGGAGTTAATGGAAGACAGGTCCACCCCATCGGCTACCTCCATCTCTCCGTCTAATCTATTCTGTCCGTTCTCCCATTCATTTGCTTCCTCCTCTACACTGGTAGAACTCTCTGTGGATGTTTTCATTTCTTTGTATTACTTTAATGAATGATAGGTAGAAAGATAGTGACAGACAGAGCAACAGACAGAAAGATAGAACAAATGATGGATGGATAGATGGATAGAACAATAGATGGGTAGAAAGACAGATGGATCTATAGATCAATAGCTAGAATGATAGACACAACAAATGATAAATAGGTGGATAGAGCAAAGGATGGATGGATGGAGTAAAAGTGATAGAATGAACGACAGATGAATAGAAAGAATGATGGATCGATAGATCAGTAGATAGAACAATAAACAAAACAATGATGGATAGAATGATGAACAATGAATGGAAAGATAGATGATAGAGCGATACATAGAAGGAATGATGGATAGAACAATAGCTGATATAAAGATAGATAGATAGATTGCTCAATAGATAGAACAATCGATAGGATGATAGATGGATAGAAGAAACAACAGATATAAAGATAGAGCAATGGAACGAACAATGGGTGGATGGAAAGATAGATAGATAGATAGAGTGAAAGAAAGAGCGATAGATTAAGTGATATATAAAATGACCAATAGGACAACTGATGGATGATAGCTAACAATGCTAACAATAGATAGATAGATAGATAGATAGATAGATATTTACCTGTGTGTGTTGTTTGTGTTCCTGTGGGGGCGGGGCTCTGGCGCTCATCGCTTTGCTCCGCCTCCTCCCTAGTAAGGGTGCAATTTGCAGATTCTGTTCTTGCCTCCTCTGTTGTATTTTCCATAACTTTGGAGAAAAAAAGAAAAAAAGGTATGCAAATAAACCAAGGATGCTTTGATTGCACTGGAAGAACAGCTTGTATCTTATAGTAACTTGACATTCAGAAAACAGCTAGTTACAAGCGTATGTCCAACGCAAGTGTGTAAGAGTCATTATAAAAACAGAGTGTGATGTCATAGCCAACTATGAAGTTTCATTCTGTATTCTCTTTCTAGCAAAGGTTAGGAAAAAATCAGAGATCTGATTGGCTGAAACAACTGGCAACATCATAGGTGTGGCCTATGAAGCCATGATTGGTTTAATCCAATTTTTGGACAACTACAGACGGCCACACAGGAAAATCTCTGCTTTAGTGGGCGCCGGCATGGCAGATGGCTGTTGATGCTAATCTGGATGAGCAGGGGGGGTCTAAGCGCTACTTTTAAGAGGGGAAGGTCATAAGGGGTTCGTTCCTGAGGGGATGATGGGAGATGCTCGAGGTACATCGACCTAAAAAGCAGCACTCTAAGTGTTGATTATGATTTAATAAGTGTGCTAATGACTAAAAGAGATTGATAATGTGTTAAAACGAGGGAGGGAGAGTTGGAACAGTTGTCAAGAGGAAGGACGGGAGAGATTTGGGAGGGTAAAACGATGGAGAAAAGAAGGAGATTCTCTCTTTGCTAATTGCCTTTTCCCATCCGCAGCCACACAGGAAGCTCCTCTGCAGTCTGGGCCGCTTCCTCTTTTGGAGAGAGGATAAGGGAATGTGTGTCTGGGTGTGTGACAAGGCTGTTGGACAACAGGATCTGCTGCTGGCTGGACCAAAACAACATGGTAGATATGATCAGGGGGGCCAGCAAGAGACACTTCACATACGCCTTGAAGCTAAATGGAGGTAAACCAAATTCCTCCAGAAACAGCCTGCAAGCCAAGTACTGAATGCACTCGATTAGAAACGTACAACTGCAGCTGAATGTAGATAGTCCATACTCCTTAAAATAACTAAAGAGGAGGTTGACAAGCAAATTCTATTCACTTTAGTGACAACTAATTATAAATTAAGAAATGATATCATATCACCCTGTGGCCTGTATAGTAGGAGAAAAACAGTAGCATGTCTGAATGCGTAGTTTTCTTAAAAACAACAGATGAATGGATGACTACCCTAGTGACAAACATATACTGAAATGTATTTGAAATACATTTACTTTGTGCCAAGTATATTACAAATACATTTACATGTTTATGTCCTTAATAAAAATCGTAAAGTAAAACGTTTTACAAAGATAAAAGGCATCATCTTATGGAAGCCATAAACAAGCATCTCATCAAAGCTCTCATTAGTCAAGATAGGGCCGCTCCTCTGATAGGATGTTTGCATGATGGGCGGGGCGTTTTTGCAGGAAAATGAACAGTTGATGAATGTGTTGGGAGACAAACTAGTACTATGAATCAAAGAGAAAACCAGAAAGATGCTGGAAATAAGAAGTGCACGTTGAGAAATGGGAGAGGAGCGAAAACCTGTATTCGGGTGTGGAAAGTCGAGTAAGAGACTGTTGGGTTCTGTTGATGATTAGAGGTAGAAAGACAAGGGATTACACAACAGCAGGGCAGGTTTCGAGTTGTGCAAGGATTTGGGGTGGGGGTTTGGGGCGAGAGTGAGCGAAGGAGAGCTGTACTTGTCATAAGATTCTCGCTCTCTTGCGGGTGGAGGGAGTTGGGGGGCTGCTGTTACTACATCTGTTCCCACCCATCACTCTCACTTTCCAGCACACACACACACACACACGACAGAAAAAGCTTTTTGCACATCCTTGTTAAAACAAGTCAAACAAAAGACAAACGGTGGGAAAGCAGAGGTGATTTTGGGAGACTATGACGAGAGAATATGTTATGGGCGTGCTGGTGTGTGCGTTCGTGTATGACTGTATGTGAGCTTTTTGAGCGTTTGTGTGTTAGTCAGAAGCACACAAGAGTGGAAAAGTCCTCACACGGTGCCAAACCGTGCAAGCAAGAATGCCTCTGCTGCTCCCTCTCTCTCTGTGTCTCTCCATCTTGTTTCGTCTCCCATCTGTCGCTCACTGCTTTTCCTCACTCATCCTACATAAACATCTTCAAATATCCTCTAAAATATTCGAAAATGTGAATGCTTACTTTTGAAAAGTTACATAAAACAAACAAAACTACTTTAAAATGGTAGGAAATTTTTTTAAATGCTAATCAAAAAATCAGTAAACTGAATGCATTTCTTTGCTACCAAAAAATGTTTCACAACAGGGTGTCAGTTGGAATAAGCCACTAGCTTTAACCACTGGGAAATCTTAAACGAGGCATTACAAAATTAGATAAAATATGGTCACACTTTATTCTCGCTATTAACAAACCATTAACTACGACTTTTGCCTCAAAAAACTCCTAATTTTGCTGCTTATTAATAGTTAGTAAGGTAGTTGTTAAGTTTAGGTATTGGGTAGGATTAGGGATGTAGAATATGGTCATGCAGAATATGTGCTTTATAAGTAATAATAAACAGCCAATATATTAATAATAGGCATGCTAATAAGCAACTAGTTAATAGTGAGAATTGGTTCTTATACTAAAGTGTTACCTAAAATATTTACTAAACTAATACACTAGGCATTCCAATGATTATAGCTATTTCTGCAAGTGTGCATTTATGCAGGCCTTGCATTGCATTGATGCTAGCCAATATATTAATTTTTGACACTATTAAATTCAAATCAAATCAGTCAAAACCAGACTTTTTTTAAGCAAAAGTTTTAAAATAAGCTAAAACAAATAAAAATCAAGGTATCTCTTTTGATTCACCCCAAACTTCTGTAATTTTACAATTTAACTATTTTAATATTACTTATAATTGAGTTATTTATTTGAATCTATGAACACTACTAAATTCTATAAAGAAAGAAAGAAAGAAAAGAGCAGAGAGCCACTGGTTTAACATTTAAGGCCAACATATTTATGATGCTACACAAATTATCAATCAGTGCAACAAAAAGTTGGTTTCAGCTTGACGTTTCTAACTATCAATGGCTTGTCCTTCTTTCTACTTTACCACGAGACACACATATGATGCTGCCAAGTCCAAATAGCTATTTATTAGAGAAGCATACCTAAATCTAAATTTACCTTAAAACTTGGGCCTGAAGCCAAAGCATCCACTCTAACCACAAAGCTGCCAATGTACGAAAAACGTACAATTTAAACGTACGATTTAGTCAAAAACCCTGGCAACCTTGTAAGATACCGACAGTCCTAGCTTACATTCGGTAGGAGCTCTTATAAAGTAATTGGCCTGGCATCTGGGATGCAAATGACAGAGTCGGGTGGGTTGGGCCTGTGAGGATGGCTGTCAGACAATAGCTCCGAGCCAAACTGCCAAAAATGACACGTGCACTTCAAAAGCAAACAGATACAGAGCGACCATAGTGCCGATTCTCAGTTACCTGTTGGGAAGAGGTCTTGAATGGCTTTTATAAAGGGAAAGGAGAGGATAAAAATATAAATGTTCTTCCAGAGTGGGAGAAGGTTTGAAAAAGAGACTAGTTTGCTTTGTGGTTTAACTGAGAATAGGTCTGCAATGAGGCAAGGGGGGTTGTGACAGCAGTAAATCCAGTGGCCATATGTTGGCTGTTTATTACAGCCTCCAGTGTCTTCCTTGACAGCACGGCACTCAAAAGGAAACAGGAGAAATCTCATGTGTGAAATAATAAGAATGAGCTAACACATATAAATGAGGCGGCAGAGGAAGGAAGCTACAACTTATGTACGCTTACTGCTCTAAGCTCTTGGTGTAAAAGAAGAGTTTCATAGTAGCCGCTTACAGTGTTGGGGAGTAACTAGTTACATGTAACAGAATTACGTA
This sequence comes from Sinocyclocheilus anshuiensis, assembly GCF_001515605.1. Taxonomy (NCBI): domain Eukaryota; kingdom Metazoa; phylum Chordata; class Actinopteri; order Cypriniformes; family Cyprinidae; genus Sinocyclocheilus; species Sinocyclocheilus anshuiensis. The sequence goes on along the minus strand of NW_015548213.1, from coordinate 340,136 downwards.
ATTTAATTACAAAATAAATGTAACTAATCTGTTACAGTTACTGAGAAATAAATCTGTATTTAACCTCAGAACAATATCAAAGTAAAAAGAGGTGCTAAAGTCTAAATTTGTGGTGGCTGTTTTAAAATGAAATGATTATAATCTCAATTCAAGTGATGAAGTATTTTGAAAGTCTGACAGTAATTAGTGTTGAGTCCTACTGTAAGATTCACCCTGCGTGGTTTAAATGTTTCAAAATGATTAACAGTTGAAAACATTCATTAGAAATTTAGAAAAGTAATCAAAAAGTAATCAAATGTAATCAGTTACATTAATAAAGTAATTGAAATAGTTACACTACTTATTACATTGTAATCTGTAACCTACTAAATTTCCAAAGTAACCTTCCCAACACTGGCCGTTCGCATCTCTTCTCCCTACCAATCATATGTTTGAGTGACTCCGAGCGACTGGGGCCTTTCCTCCACCCTTCCATGTCCTGACTTGCCAGACCGAGCAACACAAAACCTCACACACAAATGATAAAGTCAGTGAATTCAGTCACCAGTTTATGAACTTTTCACGTTCGGTCTCTCTAACTCTCTGAGGGCAAAGATCAGGGTATCAGTAGAGCACTGTGTTTACAAAGACCAAGAGAAAGGGGGTTGGTCTGGGGCCAAACTAGGACAGAGTGGAAGGAATATTACTAGTACTCCCTCTCTTACTTGCATAAATCACACATTCAAAAGTCATTCGCCCTTGAGTTGACTGTTGGGTATTACACAAGCGTTGGCTCAGAGGGGAATAAGCCTCTGAACTTTACGTAATGGCCTACTGAACTAGCATTGTGCTCGAGGCAAAACACAACGGGATGTTATAAACCCCATTTAAAGTCAAAAGAAATGTCCTGAGGCACAACATTCTCCTCGGTAGCATGCATCGTATGGCCATCCACTATGAAAATCACCGCAATCAGCCAAATCCTGTAACCTGATCCACAAGAACAGTGAGTTTCCAAGACAATTAAAAGCACGAATTAAGCAACAAAATGTGAGATGTGTCCTGTTAAAGTTGGTATTAATGGACCTTGCGATTGGATTGTAGTCAGTGTTGTTTGGTAACTGCTGTTTGTAGGGCTGAAATATTAATCCAACACTGCAAGTCAAACAAGTTTATAACACATGCACTTTTAGGCAAATTAATAAACAGCAGCGAAATACAACAATGTAGAATGAAGAGGTCTCTAGACTTGTTTTAAGCTGCGGTCACACTAGATTTTAGCATGCAAAATGTCCTCTGATGCTGCAATGGTCGTGATATGACATCATGGTCTGCAGCGTCTTTTTAAAAACTTAAATTCAACACATAACAAACAATAATAATAATTAGGGCTGGGTAAAAAAATATCGATATCTCGATATTAATCGATTCTCATTTTTACGGAACGATATCGATTGCTAAATCCCAAGAATCGATTAGTCTAGCCTGTTTTCAGTTAATGGACGGAACATTGAAGGGTACTTCCCATCCAATAAATCGCAATAAGCATTGTGCTTTGGTGCTTTTAATATGAAGCAAAGTCTCAGATTTCAATTTCTGTCCATTGTATTGCAGTATTTAAACAATAAATGACGTTTTGGCGCTGTTGAAACTGATAATCTCCTCCACATTAATACCAGTTTCAGCACAAAATTGTTATGAAGCAAAGTTTCAGATTTTAAATTCTGTCCATTTTATTACAATATTCAAACAATAAATACCGTTTTGGCACTGTTTAATGTGGAGTGACAGATCGCTGTAGTGCCTCAGTTCAACAGACGTGGTAGCACGAGGCGCACGTGAACTGATCATCTCCTCCACATTAATACCAGCTTCGGCACAAAATAAACATGACTAAATGTCCAAAGGTAAGTTAAAAGAAAGAGTACAACTTTACAATCTGTATCCTGTCTCATGTAATCGTTCAATCAGTGTTTCAGCCGCGCAAAGACGTCAATATAACGGCTTGTAAACAATGTCACATAACGTCACATTTACCTGAGAAACAAACATATTCAGTGACCATAAACTCATTAGTCAGCCAGAAAAATAAACTGTAGAGAGGGGTATTTTGATAAATATATGCACAATATAACATATTCATTATAATTTTTACTGTTCTTATGTTTATGTTTGAATAAATCCATCAATTTTTTTATGACAGCCACCATTTAAATGTTTATATTTTTTTTTAAATGAATTGAAGTAAAAATATTATTATGTAATTGTAACTTTATTATTTTAAAAACTTCATTAAGTGTAATTTTAGCAGTTGTAGGCTATAGCTTACAAATCAGTCAATTTTAACCTTAAATATTATAGTAATGTAGTACCAAATGACTCTCATGTATATTTTACAGCATTAGTTTTTAGATAGTTTTTTTCCTTGAGAAAATTTGGCAAGTACTGTACATCCAAAATAATCGACATTGAATCAAATCGAATTGGTAATCGAATCGAAAGCTTGTGAATGAGAATCGAATCGTGAAAGTTGTGTCAAAACCCAGCCCTAATAATAATACCAAAAATAAAATAAAACCAATAATAACAATCTAAAATGTAAAAACTTACAATCTACTCCACTTTCCTGCAGCGCTGCAGTTTTAAATTGATCTTCTTTTAATTCAGTTACGAGGTCATGCTGTGACGTATCGATCTGCTGTTGGTCACAGGGTATCACGTGATGCGAATTCGCAGGTCAGAGTTCACCAAGTTTGAACTTTGGAACACAGCGAAATGCTAAACTTTTCGCATGGGCTTGCGTTTCCGGTCTGAAGCATTTGTATGCGTATGAATGGAAGTCAATGGAATGAAAAGTGCAGTGTGACCGCCCCATGTTTGTCACCAGGTTTCCAATTAAGATTAATAAGACTTATATTTTCTTCCCTTTTGGTTCAATATGAATCCCTATTCGAATATTTTAGTGTTGCTTTGTTTTTAAAGTAGCAGAAAAATGGATTTTGCAGAGTCTTTCCATAATTTACTGATAAAAGTCAATAAATGACAGACAATACACAATTCCGGTCCTGTGTGCTTCATTGCAGTATGTTGTGATGAGTCTCTATCTGTTTGGAAGACATGTTCTGGTTTAGAAATGATGGGTTTCTGGCATTTTTCAGACATTTTAAGGTGTTACAGGGTGTTAAAGAGAGTAACCTGAACTGGACTAACCAAAGAACTACCATACAACATATTTAAACCGTCATAATTCTGCAATCAGTTCCATGTGACCTAAACAGCCTAATCTAGTAGTGTGAGAAAAACAGACCTCTTATTAAATACTTCCTCTATAAAATCAGTTCAATGCACCAAGAGCAGAACAGAAACAGATATGCTAAGCAAAAATATAAAAACGGGTGGCTGAGCACAAACACACACTAACACATGCATCAGAAGCGTCTATGCATTCATCTGACATTTTTCAATCTAAAACAAGCTTTTTATTGTCTTTTAATTCTCCAACACTGTAAATCTCAGTTGTTTTAAAGGGGTCATATGATGCTATTTTAAAGATCATTATTATGCACCAAGAGCTTGTAACACTCCAAAGAGAAAGGAAAAATTTAAATCGCATCATATGACCCCTTTAATGCAATGTTTACCACAAGCTGAAGTCTTTTTGTACGGCTGTTGTTTACGGTGAAATCCCGGTATCTCCTTCATCTCTGCAGCCACTCAAACAGGTTTTTGGTGGATGACAGACTGCCTCACGTCACAAAGAGGCCTCAGGCCCACACAACCATGCGTCACCACCAGCTCAACGTCCTATCAAACACCTGAGTAAAACAACGCATTGTACCACGATGGAAAAGTCTCACAGAGCAGAAAAGGCGACATCTAATGCATTTTGTTATCATTGTTAAATGCCCTGCCAGTGTGTGATAAATGGTTGGGTCCTGTTCCGTGACTTTCAACAGATGCGCCACAAGTCTGAGCATGGGAGACTGCAGGCGCTCGAAAGAGCGGCTTGAGCAACAGGCCATGACTCACAGGAGCGCTCGGAGTCAGTTATCTGAAAACTAAACATGCTCCTATGAATAGACGTCAGTTTGAGCACATCCAAAGTAACAATCTAACAGCCCTGAGAATTTCATTCCATATTGGCGCAACAAAGATAATAATAAAATTGCAAAGGCTGCTGTAATTCTTGGGTAATTCTGCTGTATTTTGTGTAAAAGAATGTATGTCTTTTAGGAGCATCATACTTTCACCTAGATAACACAGCTGTTTTACAGAAGAGAATGTTGACCTTTGACCCTGCTACCTGAGAACATTTAAGAACGAGAAATGGAAAAGTAGCTAATTCTCATTTAGACTCAACAAACTGTTCAATGAACCACGGAGATGAATAAGAAATACACTGAACAGAACATTAGTTAATGCAATAGTTATAGTGAAATAATATTTTTACAGAATGTATTAATCTTGGTTAACGTGAACCAATTTATATATTTTATATAATATAAGTTTAACAATTTTCAAATTATACATGGTATAAAATAAACCAAATGAATTAATATACTGTGGAAAAACATTATAATTTACAACTGTAAATAATAAATTATCATTAACCTACATTAATAAATGCTATAAAAGTAGTACCTTATGCATTAACTAATGTTATCAAAATTTAAGTTCATTTTGTTAATGCTTTACAATAAGGAATCTTTTGTTAACTTTGGTTAAATGTATTAACTAACATGAGCAATATAATTTGTACAATGATAGTACAAAATGATCAGTTAATAGTTCATAAAATGAAATTGTTTATTGTTCGCTCATGTTAGTTCAGTGCAGTGTTAATGTGAATCAATAAATGCTGTAGAAAGTTTGTTCATTGGTAGTTAATGTTAACAAACTAAACCTTACTGTAACCTTGTGTCTCACCACAATGGTAGTCTCTATCTTTATCTTTGACATTTTTTCATTATCAACACCTGTACTGGTGACACAATTTAAGTCTACTTCCATTTAGTTTTAAGTCTAGCCTTTGTCTGGTATTTTGTCTTTACATCAATGCGCATTCTTTTTCTTCAAAGCAACAAACACAAATACATTTTTCAGATTCCTTCCTGCATCTTGATGCAAAGTCATTCCATAACCGCCCTACCTGAACCGAAAACGTCTCGTGTTTGCAGCACAAGAGTCTTAACGCAACACTGACAGATCCCAGCTTCATGCAGCAGACGTTAGCATGTATATGAAGTGCATGTGACGTCTGAAGAGCTGAAAGCAGATTGAGAGTTCAAGCTTAAAGGTTCTTGTGCAAAATAATAAACTGACTTGACAAATAGTAGATTCGCACATCTGTTTTGTTTACCTAACTCGTTATCAAAAAGATTCAACGCCCATTAAGCTGCATACATGGCTAGCTTCACTGTTTTTGCACTAATGGGCCGCATGCACACTGCAAAAGAGTGGAAGAGCTGAATTTGATGAATGACAGAGCAAAGGAATGTGTGGCATACTATGAAGTACGAGTTTGACTGTGACTGTGGGACAGCGAGGATGAACAGACATGTGGATGAAAGGATGAAATAAAAGAAGGAGAGATAAAACTCAAAGTTTCAGGTGAAACTTGTGGGCGGGACTTGATAAGCAGGCCAGTCATCCATGCTGCATGTACAAACAGTGAGGATGCTCACGCGGACAGGCAACCTCGGCTCGGACCAGACGGTGAGGTATATTTACCCGTCCTCAGACGAGGTTGTGTTATTCTGCTGCCGTTCGGAGGTTGAAGAGGGACCGCAGTGCACCTCGTGTGTCAGCAACCACTGCTCACACTGCAGGGAGACCACAAACAGCGAGTTTAATATGCATGCCTATGAACACACACACATACACACACTTTCTTTCGGGATGAGACTTTTGACCTTGAAATCTGTTATAAAGTAATAAAAGCATTGCAAAACCTGCTGTGTTGAATCATAGCCCTCAGTGGCTGGAGTTTGACCTGCAGTCATGGTACAATTTAACTCGCATCAAAAAGGCTGCTTTGAATCAATACAAGTTAGTAGTTCAAGTTCTAGAAATCGCCCTTGATATGTTTGTTTAGAAAATACTTCAGTCCGGTTAAAACAACATACAGCAGAAATTTGTCAGTTGCTGTAAATGTTTGAGTAATACTTCTATTTTGGCTACGCGGCCAGTGTGGTACAATCATTCTTACAATGATTCAATCAAAAGACTCACAAACTCTGAACCTACCGGTTTGAATTATTCTAACAAATCCTTCACTGAATCATTCAAAGTAGTTACTGAATCAACATCTGACTCACTTATTGACTTACTTTCAGTGATACATATTTTATAGGTTTGTGAAATCAAATTTCTTATAGGTTTACTTTAAATATTTTCACATTTTCAAAATAATTTTTCCATTAAAATGTATATATAGCGATATAACACTACCATTTGAAAGTTTGGGGGTCAATTTTTAAAAGAAATTAACCCTTTTATTCAGCTTGGATTCATTAAATTGACTAAAAGAGGCGGTAAAGACATTTATAATGTTACAAAAGAATTATATTTCAAATAAATACTTTTCATTCCATTTCTAATGTTCTACCCACCAAGGAATTCTGAGACAGACAGACAGATACATAGATATGAAGCAGCACAATCATTTTTAAAATTGATAACAAATGCCTCTTGCCCAGCAAATCATGCATACATTTTTTCATTATTTTAAATTGTAACATTATTAAGACATTATTAATAACTATTAAAAAATTCTAAATAAAAAACGTTTGAACCCCTGCTTTTGAATGGTAGTGTATATTGTTATCTAGAATTCTTAAGAATATTGCAAAAATACATTTTTGCTTATACAGCCCATTTCTATTTACTTTTATGTGATAATACTGTCAGCTATTACTAAGAGTAGACGTTTTTTAACTTGCAGTTGCTAAAAATATAAAAAGGAAAAAAAAAAAATTATCCCAACTAAGAGCAGACTAGACTAATTTTAACTTGCAGCTGCTAAAAATATAAATAGAAAACTTGCTAAATTACTTGTTTGTTAGAAGACTAGTATTTTATTACTTATATTTTATAATATTTCTGACATTATCTAAATGATTTAAACAAATTCTGCTGATTTTCACCAAAAACCAGCACAGGAAAACTTTGCATATTCTGTCTAGGCCTGCTCCTAATAAACACAATAAGGAGTTGTTTAGCATCATTTGTTGCATCACTAATCAGTGATTGGCCCGTTTAACGTCTGTTAGCTGTCCGCAGACAGGATGGAGGGATACAGAGATGCACAGACGAAGAGGAGGAGAGACTTACGTAGCTTTATCCTCTTTGTGCAGGAGCTTTTCAAAAGAGAGGAGATGTGCAGAGGGGGTGATGGAGCGTGAGTCTTTAAATTAGAGAGAGGGAGAAGGGGACGTAACTGACTGAAGACAGATGACCATAAAAAGTTCACAGGAAACTTTGCCGTTGGTGGTGGGGGATGGAGACAAGATGGAGAGACGAGCGAAGGAGTCGTCAGAGGAGAGATGTGAGAGAGATGGAGGATGGGATGAGAGAGACAGGACAGAGATTATCAGATTAGTGGCTGGTAAGACTGCCTAATTGAGAGGCAAAGAGGCAGGTATGATGGCCTGGGTGGAGGAGACATTTTAGGTTGCTGTGGACTTTAGCCATGCCAGTGTGTGTGTGTGTGTGTGTGTGTGGATGGATTTTAAGCTCTGCCCCTGTCAAACACACCCAGCTTGCGTGTCTTCTCCCACGTTACACTGCTTTGATGATGATGGCAGAATACTGACTGTATTCAGCGACTGTTATTGGCTTTGGTGTGAATCGCACAGTAGTCAGAGGAAACAAAAGGAGAGACAAAGTGAGGAATACATCAGCAAACAAGCAGGCCAGATTGGTTTTACACAGCCAGCATCCTTGATGCATTACCACTGTGATTTAACAAGTGTATTTTTTTTTAAAGTAAACAATATATATAATACATTTGTAGCAAAGTAGCTTCCATATTACACCCAAGTCTCTGTAATAGAGATTCCATTCACATCTTTTAATGCACATTTTAGGATAAGATTGCAAATTTGCATATAAACTAAGTTTATGGTAACACATTTACCAAATACACTACCATTGATAAGTTTAGGGTCAGTATGATGACAAGGATGCATAAAACTAATCAAAAGTGACAGCAAATAATTTTATAAGTTTACAAAATCTTCTATTTTAAAGAAATGCTCATCTTTTGGACTTTATGTTCAAAGAACCCTGCAAAACTGTATCACAAAAATATATAGCAGCACAAACTGTTTTCAACATCGATAATAAATGTTTCTTGAGCAGCAAATAAGCATATTAGAATGATTTATGTAAAAAAAAAATTGAAAATTCAGATTTTCCATCATAGGAATTTTTGCTGTATTTTTGACTAAATGAATGCAGACTTGGTGATCAGAAGAGACTAATTAAAAAAATAAAAAATAAAAAATTCTCCCCAACGGTAGTGTAGATTCATATATACACATCAAAATAGTCATGTGATTTTATCCATGTCTTGTGACTTAATTTGCCGTCACTCCCATTCATTACTGAAGTGCAAAATTATGCCACAAAGTTTAATGCTGTGGTTATAGAGTTTGTTCAAATCTATAACCTTAAGTATGAGCACCAGTTATAGTGAGACATTCTTTGCGAACACAACTAATTAGATGAGTCTCTAGATTCAGACTTTAACAAATAGTTTGTTGAAAAAAAGTTAAAGCAGTCGCAAACAAATAGAGCGATGCCCTGCGATGAACCACAATTAACTAATTCTTTCGTGCCAGGAAAGAATTCTTTTCGTGCAAGTTTAATTTAGGCTAAATTTCTGTTTAATGAGTGCAGGTATTGGCTACATCCATTTTTGGGTTAAACCTGTTTGTGTACGCACACTATGTGATTACCTCCGCCTCCATGTGTGAGTATGAGCACTGTGTGTGTGTATGTGTGTGTGTGTGTGTGTGTGTGTGTGTGTGTGTGTGTGTGAAAGAATGCTACTGCTCTGTTTCAGGGCTGGATGACAGGCATGGACAAGTGCAGGAACCGACGTGTTTGAGAGCAGTTGGCGCGTTGAGATAGAGCTGCTTTCTGCCTAGCACATCACCCCCCAATATCAGTTTCAATAGCAAGAGGCCAAGATAAAAACCTGTGAAAGACAGACAGGAGATGGGACCTGATGCAAAGAAAGGAAGGTATAGAGTTTAAAAGAAAGGGTTGAAAAAAACTGATGAATGAAAGGAGCATGCTAGGTGGCGCAGATAAAGAGCGAGGTGAGAATCTGGACAAACAGGACAGGCCAGTTTGCTCGTTTGCTGCTTGAACGAACGCACAGAGTTAACTGCTCTCTCCCTGGCTTGTTTGCTTTGTTTCTACTAAACACCAGAGACACTGAGGGGGAGAGAGGGGGCGGAGGACGGGAGTTACCAGAACCTGCACCACCCTGAGGTCTCGTATCCTTATCAATGCAAACCGTACACCCTACAAGACAAACACACAGCAGGGCTGATACTAATTACTGCAGTTAGACCATACCACAAAAGACAAGCATTTGACACCAAGTCCTACTTGAACAAAACCTACATTCTACAATTTTTTTTTTTGGTGGAGTTTGCAAGCATTCCCATCAGAAGCGGGACTTAGGCCAAAACAGTCACATGGAGATGTAAATGCATAGCCAACATAATGCAATAATGCCATCCCATTATATACTTAAAATGCATTCTTATTCTACTGCGGCATAATTGACCTCCGGTACTCAAGGGGGCAGTCTGTGCTATTAAACTGACTGTGTTTATAGTAAGATTCCTGAATAATAACAGTTTAACTATCCTCAAACAATTGTCTTCAAATGGTTGCTATGCCATGACTCAAAAAGCATGACCATAGAAGAAGACAGTTTGTACTAATGTTTGTTACAGCGCCTCTTGTGACAACGTTGAGAATGCAACACATACTTGCTTCAAAGAATGCAATGGCATTACCATCATAATAACATCTGAAAAACACAATGGTATCATCATGCTTCCATGTCCAAAGAAACATGGTAATAGCAAAAATATGGTACATTTCTAGTACAAGTGAGGGGTGAAAGCACCCCTCAGGATGTTTCTCAATCATTCAGCAGAAGTGCCGGCAATGCAATCAAAAGCAAAGACATAGCGAATTGAAATCATCTGACCAGCCATTGTGTGGCAACATGTGGAAACTCCAGCGAGGTTTGAGTTCCTTTTACAGATGATGGTTTATATTAGAGCAGAACAGAGAATAGCATTTGCCCATCAAACCAAAGAAGGAAAAAGCAGACACGTCACCAGCCTCAGTTATTTTCTCAGCAATAAAATTCCTTATTCATGATTTTCTGCTTCCCAAGCGAATTTGCAAAGATGTTGACCTCAACCACTGACAAGCCAGCACATCCAGTTTTGTCTGCTAAATTATTTTTCATTGTAGCATGACTAACAATAAGAAAGAAGAAACTATGAATGCAAAATGTGACGTATCAAAGGAGCAACTTCCGCTTCAGCTTTGAATAAAATGAGGGGTTCTGCAATTAAGTTGCGGCATCGGTCTGTGTGATCGACTGTTTTACTCTTAAACATCATTCAACACCTGAGTCAAGCATACATCATAACAGGCAACATGCTAAACTGCGCTGCGCAGGAAGTGGCTTTCATTTCCAAATCAACCCTGGCTGCTTCGCCTTGGGGCGAGCTTGCTTCATGCAAACAAGCTTTGTATCTGTGCGAGCATCTCAGATGCACTAAAAATGTTTCAAAGCCTCCAAATCATAAAACACGTTGCCTTTTCTTGCTCAATGGCTTTAAGACGGATCCTTGAAGAGTTGCAATGATGCACTGGAAGATTTGGTGCACATGTGTTCTTTGGATGTTTTAAGGGGGTTGGGGGACCTCTAGTCCCAGCTGTGGCGCAGGCTCGGTAGTTCCTGGCTCTTCAGAGGTTAAGAGATGATGTAAACAAGCATGCAAATTGAGGGGTCCTTGGCAACGGACGACTCAGCTGTCAAGCCTCACAGGTGCCTGCGACAGGGACAAGTCTTAGACCCTTCATTCTTGCAGACGGCAGGCCTTTATTTGGGTCTAAAGGACACACATGGTGTGCCTCGGATTGGCCAGACTTCACAGTGGGGTACTGCGAGAGCGGTCGACTGCTCACATAAGCGAAGTCTGAGGACAGGACTGCCTCGCATTCAGGCTCATCTCCATATCCATGCAAATATGCATGGGTGGAAAGAGAAAGAACTGCATTCTCTCACAAAAGAGAGGCTGGGTTTGCTAAGATACAGTTCTTGTAAGCGAAGACAGACGCTGGCTCATGCCCGGTTTCTGTGGAGAGCCGTGGTGTGAGTTACAGAGGAGTGCAGATGCAGGGTCCATGCTGACAGATCAGTGTGCCACTAACAGCTGCCTGGAAAAAGCATACACTGTCCACCCTCATTACAGATGGTGTGTGTGTGTGTGTGTACAAGCGCTCTCAAAGAATATCGCTGTCCCCACCAATCCGTCCAAGACAGGGCAGCCATTTTAGAACGCTTCCTTGAGGGAGAAACAAGAGCCGTGAATGAAAAGAATCACAATGATGCAAGACTACATGGGGACGTTCATCCCAGGCTTACTCTGGTTAAACAGTGCGTGAGGTGTAGAGGACTGGATGAAAAGGAGGATCTGAGCATCTAATCTCCTTCCCTCCTGTTGTTCTTGTTGTTGTGAACGCTCCTTTATTTAGCAGACATGTTCCTGCAGGAAGACCAAGAGATCTTTCCCTTGTCCGACTTGCTAAGATGCCATTCTCTCTGACTGGCTTTGACTGCGATCCATGGATATGAAGACATCTGCTTTGTGTAACTGCAACATTTTTCAATTTGAGTGATTAAAGGTCTGGATTTTGTACTCAACAGTACAAGTTTTTTTTTTCTTTAATTTTGTTTCATTTGCAAAACTGGAACTTTTGATTCATCCGTGGAAAAAGAATCCTCTTGGGAAGCAGTCACATGGGAATTCCTCCTATCTCCCGCCCACTTTCCCCCATTCCCCCTCTCTCGGCAGAGCTGGTCGGGGTGGCAGCTTTTATGGCAGAAAGGACGCAGTGGGCCCATGCCGTTCTCCTTTGACAGTTGTCTATCTGTGCAACAAATGGAACATTCATCGAGGCGCAGCAGTGACAGCTCGGCTCCATAAATCCAGAGGCACACAGAGGGCTTCCCAAACCTCACTGTGTACATGGCTCACGTCAGTGACTAGAACAACTAAATTAGGTTTGGGTCCCGTAGATGAACAGCTCACATCTACCATTGTTCAACTTTTCTTTGAACATCACTTGTGATAAAGGATGCAATCAGCAACTGGAGGCAAAAAAGAATGTTCAAAACATGCCTAAAGCTGATTTGGAGTTCAATTTATTCAGAATTCAAAGTGTCCCAGATAAAGAGGCGGGAACATCCAATTTAAAACACATAGAGTCCTTAAAAATCTACTTTCAAAAAGTTTTGAAAAGCATTTATACTATTGTCAACAAAGGTATTAATTTAATATCATGTGGCATAACCACCAAGTAAAAATTTTAAAGTAAAAACCTTTTTTGGGGTATTGTACACTTAAGTCGGCATGAATGCAAGTGGCCTTTTTTTTTTTTTTAAATGAATCTAAAAAGCCGCAGAATGACTGAAGGTTTGGCTTATAAAGTGGTGTTAGCCAAACTGTGCTTTGCAATAAAAGTATAGAGATGCTTCCGATAACCATCTCTCTTTTATGCACCGTTGAGGTATAGGTGTGGCTGCCGGTTTCATTAAGTAGACTCTAAATTCACTGTACACCTGAGAACACAAAGAGACAAGGAGTAGGAAGAGGAGGAGGTGCGTGGGGGTACCTCCAGGCTTTTTTTCAGTCCTGTTAAACCGGCAAGCTCCTACAAGCCATCCTGAAAAAGAGGCCCACGATGCTGTGCACACACATCCTGAAATTTATCTGAGTGAATGCACCACTACTGCAAAGGGATTCCCTCACAATTGCATGAAACGGCACTCAAAGCGAACAAAATGGCAAAAACCAACACCGATTATCATTATGAAAAAGTTTTGCAAACAAATCGGATTAAAACACATTCTGTAGAGCACTTTAGTTTTACAGAAGTCAGAACAATTTGAGTCAGAGTAAATAATGTGCTAGCCAGGCAGGTTTTGAGGCTGGCGAGCTGCCACGGTGGGTTCTCCATCATTTATTTGTAAGACTAAGAGAAGGAAAACCACTGGAGGGGTGTTTGACAGAGAACTAGGCAGATATGCCTCTTACGGCATGCTATAATAGAGCTCTTTGTGAAGCCAAGAAGAATACAGCCTTCATCGAGCTGATGCTGAGAACATCTCTCTGTGGCTCATACGTGCACACATAAACAGACATGCAGTGACCACGCATGATTTGTGGCTGTCAAGGCTGCCTTTTACCCTCCCCTGAAAAAGAAGCTTGTTGGGTGAGAAAATCTAAAGCAAGATTTGTGAATGCTCTTTTTGGACCCAGTTCTGACGGCGATGTTATCGTCAGTCACTGTGCATTACCTCACTCTCTCTTCTTTCACTTAATCACTCTATCATTTCTGCACCTCCCCTCCTCTCTGGCCCTCTATTGGCTTCGGTTACAGCGTTACATGGCCTAAACTCCAAAGCAAGGCTAAAGTACAAGGCCAAAACATCAGCCAACTGGTGCTGTGACGGCCGTCAGCCACCCAATTTTAAGGCTCCTCCCCCAAAAGCCAACCCATGTGAATCTCTTCGGCCAATCGCGCCCTTTTTTTTTTTTTTTTAAATGAATCTAAAAAGCCGCAGAATGACTGAAGGTTTGGCTTATAAAGTGGTGTTAGCCAAACTGTGCTTTGCAATAAAAGTATAGAGATGCTTCCGATAACCATCTCTCTTTTATGCACCGTTGAGGTATAGGTGTGGCTGCCGGTTTCATTAAGTAGACTCTAAATTCACTGTACACCTGAGAACACAAAGAGACAAGGAGTAGGAAGAGGAGGAGGTGCGTGGGGGTACCTCCAGGCTTTTTTTCAGTCCTGTTAAACCGGCAAGCTCCTACAAGCCATCCTGAAAAAGAGGCCCACGATGCTGTGCACACACATCCTGAAATTTATCTGAGTGAATGCACCACTACTGCAAAGGGATTCCCTCACAATTGCATGAAACGGCACTCAAAGCGAACAAAATGGCAAAAACCAACACCGATTATCATTATGAAAAAGTTTTGCAAACAAATCGGATTAAAACACATTCTGTAGAGCACTTTAGTTTTACAGAAGTCAGAACAATTTGAGTCAGAGTAAATAATGTGCTAGCCAGGCAGGTTTTGAGGCTGGCGAGCTGCCACGGTGGGTTCTCCATCATTTATTTGTAAGACTAAGAGAAGGAAAACCACTGGAGGGGTGTTTGACAGAGAACTAGGCAGATATGCCTCTTACGGCATGCTATAATAGAGCTCTTTGTGAAGCCAAGAAGAATACAGCCTTCATCGAGCTGATGCTGAGAACATCTCTCTGTGGCTCATACGTGCACACATAAACAGACATGCAGTGACCACGCATGATTTGTGGCTGTCAAGGCTGCCTTTTACCCTCCCCTGAAAAAGAAGCTTGTTGGGTGAGAAAATCTAAAGCAAGATTTGTGAATGCTCTTTTTGGACCCAGTTCTGACGGCGATGTTATCGTCAGTCACTGTGCATTACCTCACTCTCTCTTCTTTCACTTAATCACTCTATCATTTCTGCACCTCCCCTCCTCTCTGGCCCTCTATTGGCTTCGGTTACAGCGTTACATGGCCTAAACTCCAAAGCAAGGCTAAAGTACAAGGCCAAAACATCAGCCAACTGGTGCTGTGACGGCCGTCAGCCACCCAATTTTAAGGCTCCTCCCCCAAAAGCCAACCCATGTGAATCTCTTCGGCCAATCGCGCCCCGGGCTGCCAGCTGTTTGCTATTGCCGTTCGCCTGAGTGACAACCAGGCTGTCGGTTGCAGCAGGGGTCATCCATCACACTCCAGTGTGTGCTGACGCGCAGGGCTTCTCGGCTGAGCCGAAGCGACTCCCTAGCATCACATCACGTATGGCCCCCCCTCCCCTGCCTGAAATAAGAGTCACATTGTTTTTTCCCTTTCGTACTGCTCCAGAGTCGCTGTGCAGAGCTCTCTCTACATAGGCGGCTGCCTGAGGACACGCTCCTACAAGGGAGTGATTCATCTAGAATGGGGGGGTGGAGGCACTGGAACTTCATAGGAGAATTTGCTGGCCCGAGAGCGTTAAAGTCACGATTCTTTCCCTAAATGTGGCAGCTTGGTGTTTAGCATCAGTCTGACCATCCTACAAAAGGCTGCACAGGCCGTCATCAAAGAAAGAACAAGCCAAAAGCGAGAACTTTATGAGCGAATTCAATTCATTCAGTGCATTTTGCTGTAATCACTAAATGCCATTCTACACAAGAAAAAGGGTCAATTAAGCTTTTACCAAAAGCACCAAAACTGAAACTGAAAACAATAAACGTATGTACAGAGTAGTCCGTATATGTGACATGATTGAAATTAAAGCTTTTTTACACCTATATTTTAGCTAGCCATCATACAATGTGATCATTTAGCATAACTCTGCAAATGGATCTGCAGTAGAAAAAACTGTACTGTGGATGCCTCAAATGCAATTCTTTAAAACAAACAGTCAGCAATAATATTTTATAGTACTTATATAGTCTATTTTACACAGCCTTTTGTGGTTTAGTCATCGTGAAAAGACATTTCACAATCAGACTTAATTAGATTTTTACTGTAATGCTGGTGAAAACGACAATTAAATATCATGTAATTTGGAGCTCCAATCCTTCTACGTTATGTATCAATTTTAATTGTGCATTTAAATACTTTAATTCTTACAAAGTGTGTCAGCTTCAAAAAAAAAAGGGGAAAAAAAGCATCTTAAATGTCACCTACTATCCCAATACGTATATTTAAACGATTATGTAAAACTCAGAAGACTCAATTTGGGAGTAAAGTACACAAATGTACAATGTTATCCACTAGACATCACAACATGATGTTATTCATGCGTGTATTGTCCTTTAAGTGTCAATTAGCTTGAAACCACCTTTAAATGACGAATCTGAATGACATCAGCCAGTACAGAAATGAAAGAAAGTACACAAGCCCAGCAGCAGTCAAAGTACGGGTGGTCATTACAGACCAATCTCTTTTGTAATTCCATGACAGTCTGTTGAGGCATTAGGGCACCAGCATCTTGGCTGCAGGGCCACAAAGGCCTCATTTCCATCTCTATAGGCCCCTTAATGTTTGCCCACACATTGATAAAGAGGGTCCCATCAGACGTAAGGCGGCACCAGAGTGGGTACAGATTGGTGGGTGGGTGACAGCCCCCAACATTGTGAGGTCCTGAAAGGATAAAAGTGGTTAAAACATGCAGGAAGGGACAATTACAAGTTTCAAACAAAGGCAAGCAGACTTAGCCGAAAAGGTCACATGACTCAACAATAGAAAAAGTTCTGGTTTCCTCCACTGATTTTGAGCTCTAAACACTTTTTTTCTTGGCGAGAGGTTCTAAGAGCACGACCTGATTAAGTATTTAATGTTTACCACTAACAAAAGAGCCAGATTAGCAGAACTGCTTTCCCCTGGCAAATATTGAAACCATTTAGGCCTACTTCACTAGTTCTGATGAACAATCCCCTAAATGTAGCACAATAGTTATCATAATTATGAGAACCTGAAAAAGCATCCAGTATCCACCGTTTCCTGTTCTGCAGAGGTTTAACAGACTCACACACAGCCTTGTGGGATAGGCCATTTCCTTAGCAAGCCATGAAACACGCGGTTGAATCACAAACACAGACGTGTGGCTCGAAAGTGACCAATCACCATCCTGACATCATCAGGAGAGGTTTTAAATGAAGTAACACCTGAATTCTGGGAACAAATCTATGGTGATCTAAAAGCCAGAACAACACAAAACTGCAACAAAATCTTGTGAGATTAATCAAGTTTTCTACAGGCAAAACAATGCAAAAGTGCAACAAATCTTGTGACATTAGTAAAGTTTTCTACAGGATTGTCAATTTCTTTGTAACCAGCCTCCCACACAGCCTTGTGGGATAGCCCATTTCCTTAGCAAGCCATGAAACACGCGGTTGAATCACAAACACAGACGTGTGGCTCGAAAGTGACCAATCACCATCCTGACATCATCAGGAGAGGTTTTAAATGAAGTAACACCTGAATTCTGGGAACAAATCTATGGTGATCTAAAAGCCAGAACAACACAAAACTGCAACAAAATCTTGTGAGATTAATCAAGTTTTCTACAGGCAAAACAATGCAAAAGTGCAACAAATCTTGTGACATTAGTAAAGTTTTCTACAGGATTGTCAATTTCTTTGTAACTTTCTTTATAACTTATCAGCAGCCCACTGACCTTGTTCAAAGATTATGGCAGAATGAAATAAGCGCAATCTAGGAGAAGACATTACAGGGACACTACCCACTTTATGACTAGTTACGCAACATTGATTGAGACAAAACAGACGTTTTGCACATCAAACACCAAGGGCGCATGAAGGACTCTTCATTCAAATGAGGATGTTTTTGAGCTTCAAAAGATTTATGTAATTCCTAAACTCATCAATTTCAACTTGCACAACCACAAAATACAGGCTAGTAGTAACCATAACCCGTGTGGATGAGTGAAGCAGCCATTTTGTCAGAGCCCTGACGTGCATTTTATAAAGTCTGTACTTTCATACGGACCCTTGATCTGGTCTTCCCATGAGCCAATCAACAGCCTGGTTATCTTCTTTGCTCTCTGATTAAGTTTATTATTGCCCCTGCTCTACTTTTCCCCAAGCACTTCGTAACAAAGTTCACAAGTGGAGTCCTAACTCCCTGGTTAATGATAACACTCCTTGGATAGACAAGTTTTGTGAGATGCTCCGGATGGATAGAAACTAGATGAAGGAAGTAGATGTGTCCACATGGTTTTCTGATGATGAAGATGCTTTGAAATGTGGAAGTTACCATTCATCCCCTCTTAACAGGTCGGATTATACTGCATTCACACAAACAGTTGTTTGGAAATTCGTTTTTTTTTTCCCATTTTAATTTTTCTAGACCGTGTTCTAATGGTTAAATTACATTTTTATTAATCAAAAGCATGTCTAATTAATTGATATCATGAAACTTACAATTTAACAGAAAATTATTAAAAATAAGAAAAATGTATATTTTTAAGGCCCTATGAAATGTTTTAGTTTTCTCAAATTCAGTTTTATTTTATTTATTTATTTAGCAAATACTGTGTTTTCCATTATTTTTCTGGATTCCATTTAAATGGTTTCATTAAATTGTAATAATCAAAAGCATCTCTAATTAATCGATTTTATATATAAAAAAATAATTTATTATTTTATTTATTTATTTTTTCCCAGAAATAATGTGTTGTGTATTTACATTTTTCTGCTAAATAAATTCTGTTAAATGTTTTTTTTTGGGTAAACATTCCATAAAAATAAAGTTGTAATAATTATAATTAGTATTAATACCATCATTACATTAAGTAATATATTTGTCACAGTTTATTCAAGTTAACCAAACTTTTATTTTGACAGGTTGCTGTGAAGACCTTTAAGTTTCTGTTTGCATATAATATGATGATAGTTTTTCTCAAAAGAAACTGTATGAAACTCATGAAGTGACTCTCAGAGCAGTTGTAGAGATTATGTTTATGTGTTCATGTACTCGTATATTGAGTAGAGCAGAGACTGTAAACAGTGTGCAAGTGTCACAGGCGCTTCAGTATGTGTGTAGTAAACGAAACCGTTCATTCACACAGACACACACAGAACACAGGATTCATATTTAAATGGTATTTTGTGGCTTAGTATTCACAGACACTAGTCCATATTGTGTTTTCATTTAACTGTACTGACCTACTTTTGATTTATCCATCCAAAATTTAGCAGATTCCATGACATTCCACGTTATACAGTAAATTCCGTTTTTATGACTGGATTCCGCGATTCCATCCGCATTTTCCGCATCGCAGAAATCATAGGGCCCTACAATAAGACTGGTTCACAAATTGTGAGAGATGGTTTCAGGTTTGTTCACTCTAGAAATGTCTAGATCATGGTTCAGCCCCAAAGCAAAAGAAAGTTAGGCTAATTGAAAGCGAATTGAAAATTAAGCCTAATTTAGGACCACTAAGAATTGCAAGAAACGCTTGATGGTCCTAAAATAGGTTTTTGTTTCCTTTTTCAAAATATATTGTCTTATTTTTGGGGTGAAATAGATTAGATTGGAACTTTTACATTCTTGATTTGTCTTCATGGTTTTTAACACGTCTTCTGGGTGGGTCCCTCAGAAATATCCAAGCGTGCAGGCTTGCTGTGAAGTAGGTGTTGAAGGAGGGCAGCGTTTCTGTCTGCTCATTGTGTACACAGCCCCTGATGGGAAAGGCCAGGTTTCAGGAGAAGAAAGAACCCTGCTCGCTGTCTTTTGTGGCGTCTCCTCAGGGGCGCGTCAGCAGAGCCTGCCCCATTGACTCCTTGTTTCCCATGGGAGCTAGACGGTGTACCATTAACCCCAGACCAGCGAGGCAGACACACCTTTACCTTTTCACCTGACCATTCGAATTCGCAGCCCAAAATTGGGCTTGAGCGCCCTAGACCTCTCTAACCCAACCCCCTCGCACATCATTTCAGCCGTCTCCATCACAAAGACGCATTTATTTTGGAAACAGTAGCCAGCATATCAGCATCTGCTATCTTTTCTAATGCTGATATCCCTAAACAGAAGGAGCGTGGCCTGGTGTTATTTCAAAATGGCTGAGCTATCATCGAGGAGTGTGATGACTCTGTCAAGGTTTTAAGATAGATTCTGAGAGATTTTTCTGAGTGGACCGGGTGTGGCTTTCAGGAAGAGTTCTTCAGTATCGATGCTTGCTTAATAACACTGACACGCTATCTTAGTCAGACCGTCCTGACTGGAAGCGTCTGGTGGAAATGGCGGTTTCAAAGTCAAATGTGACCAACCGTTTTGTCTAAACTTGCAGGTGCAAGACTAGTTTTATTAAAGAAAGTGTGAACCAGGAATGCTGGTGGAGTTTTAAAGCCTCAAGTTCTTCCTCCCTTCCTTGACTTCCCTCACTCCCCGTGTCTCCACCTCCATCCCAAGGCCAGTCCAGTAATCTCATCCTCCATCCCCCTACACTCCTAGCAGCTGTGCAAAGGGATGCTCTCAGGTAGAGGCCCGTATGTTTGCACAAGAGGTTGCAAGAAGGTGTGCGTCTAACTTCTTTACGAGCCTAAGGTGCAGCAGGACTAGGGGCATGCGCTCCAGTCTCTGTGGATACGAGGTGTGTCCCGTGTTTGCAGAACAAACAACAGTACCTTTTCAGCTCATGAGCAGAGATGGCAGGACATTGTGTGTGGGTGTGGGTGTGGATGCGAATGGGTATGTGTACGGTTTGGTTTTGAAGAAGGGGGTGACTGGGAAGGTTGTTATGCACTTGAATTATCTGTTTCTTATCCATCACTGCATGCATAAACAGCTACAGGGAAGCTTGATTACTTGAGTTCAACATGGAGGGACTTCCAATAAGAACCAGGGATGGACTGAAAACAAAGCACAACTTTCAATACAACACATGGCACTGCACTAGTGTTGTCAAAAGACGCGGTATTTCGGTACCAAGTCGGTACTGAAAAAATGAAAATGTTACGGTACTAGGTTTCCTTAAGTACCGGTGGTACCGAGTACCCGGTCAACCCGGTTCTTGATGCGCTATCCTCTTCCGGTGTAGCCAAGTCTGCTGTTTTCCCGCGGAATTGGGCTGCTTTAACACTGTTGCCGCGGGTTGTTTTTCATGTCCGCGGGTTGAAAAACGACCCCATTAACGTGATATTTAGCCCCTGGAATGCGAATGTTACCAGGGGAACCCCGCCAAAACATGTGTACTTTATCCTCGGAACGCGATTTTTAACGGGGACCCCCTCGAAACGCGATTGGGCGGGTTTTGTTGTGATGTAAAGTGTTTTTAATACTACAGTTTCCATCTATTTGATATACACTTAATATATGTAATCTTATCTAAATTTATTATAAAAGCTGAGGTTTGTTATTTCCTGAAAAGTTATATTTTAGCTGGTGTCAATGATCTAATGTTGCATTTGGTCAGACTCAGCCCATTGCTTTACTGAAGTATATTATATTGTTCTTTTACAGCTGCAGACTGAGAAGATCCTGAAACACACCAGCAAACCCTAAAACAGACAACAGTTT
The DNA here is from genome assembly GCF_001515605.1 of Sinocyclocheilus anshuiensis. Taxonomy (NCBI): domain Eukaryota; kingdom Metazoa; phylum Chordata; class Actinopteri; order Cypriniformes; family Cyprinidae; genus Sinocyclocheilus; species Sinocyclocheilus anshuiensis. The sequence goes on along the minus strand of NW_015548213.1, from coordinate 318,766 downwards.
ACAGATGTTTTTCAGCGGCAGCAGAACTATGACTAAACTTTTGGGTGAAACTTGTTTACTTTTTTCATACTTTTATTACTTGTGGGAAAACTTGAAACAATTTTAAATAAGTATAAAGAATGGCATTGGTTTTGTACATTTAATTTTTGTTTAACGTTATTAATAAAAATGTTGTTCAATTAGCATGTTTTTGTGTTTTGCTTTGGTACCAAAATTGGTACCAAGAACCGTGGATTTTCACTGGTATCGGTACCGAATACTGAAATTTTGGTACCGTGACAACACTACACTGCACTTTAGTGAAAAAGTGCAAAACTCACTGCTATGCCAGGGTGTTGTTATGAGAGTCGTGATGCACTGAAATTAGTTTTTTACTGAAACCAAAATTGAAGTTTTCATTTAGCCAAAAAATTAAAACAAAGTTTGGGTAATTGAGTAATAGGGTAATTTGGATAATTGTAGTGCATTCAGTCAAAATGCATCTTCAGAGAAATTAAACACTGATTTTGACACTTCAACACTATTTCAAACTGACTTTTTTTTTTTTTTTGCTATTTCAGCCACAAAATGTAGGTGCATCACTAGGTGTCTGCTAATAATTCCACATCTCACGCCACAAGATTTAAAGCAGGGGTTTTTAAACCAGGGCTAAACAAGGGATAAAAAGGTGGGGGGGGGGGGTAATGTGATTTTTTTTTTTTTTTAATTAACGATTTTAAAGTTAGTGTTGAATTTATAAAATTAACATGTTAACTTAAGATATTGATTTTAATGTTAAACACAAACATATAAAGAATGTATCTGCTTGTCAAGTCAGACATCACACGTCAGTTTCTGTTGCTGTAATTTCTGTTTAAAAAAAAAGAAAAAAAAAAGAAAAAACTGCTCATATTTTGCAAAACATTTTATATTTTCATTATTTACTTTAGTACAATGACAATATAAATTAATATTTAATATGATAAACATATTGTCTTAATGATTATTACACTCAATATTTACCTATCTTCCACAGTATAAAGGAGCAACACAAAAATGACAATAATGACCATAAACAGATCTGCTCAACATGTGGTCACAACATGTCATGTTTGCCGAGCTGCATCCCAGGATTACATCTTTTCCCATCATGCACCAGGTAACATGTCATTAGGGCAGCTCATCCTTGCGGTCTATATTTGTTACCCGTTGAAGGGTGGCAGACCAGCTGAGCAGACAGGAGCAAACAACCACCTCTTGGCCTTCGATTAGCACTGGACATAAGAACACCAGATTTGCACTGTTTACACAAAGGCCTGTCTGCATGTCCTCAAATGTGCCAGACGCAGAACATGCGACGAAACTACCCTTTTTGGGATGCATCTCCAGCTCAAGATGACAATTAGTGCAACTGTATCATTTTCTTGCTCTCTCCCTCACAAGTAATCAGACAGAAACTGGTTGTGCGATGCTGCTGGCCTCTTTTTTTCTTTCTGCAACCACTCCCGTCTTGTCTGTTCCACCCTTTCTTCCTTCCCTCCCTCTTTTTCTCTCTCGGCCAGCTCCACTAAGCAACAAGTGCTGCCTGTGAGTACCGCCCTCCCCCCTCGTCCCAGCCTCCAGAAGCTATCGCAAATCCTGCGAGCAACTGCCAGCTGACAAAACTGTTTAGTCAGCAAGAGAGAGGCAGGCAGGCAGGCAGGGAGAGAGAGAGAGAGAGAGAGCGCGAGAGCTTCAGGCTTGAGAAAGCAAACGAGAGCGGAGACAGAAAACGAGCCATACAGCAGTCGGCCCACACTTCAGATTTAGTTAAACACTTATCTTGAGGAAACAACAAGTAAGAGAGAAAAAAAGTTATAAAAACAAGGCCAGTGCTGTCAAAGCAACTAGTAGGTCTACACTGCAAAAAAACACTATCTTACTTAGAATTTTTGTCTTGTTTCTAGTAAAAATATTTAAAAATTCTTAAATTAAGATGCATTTACTAGATAAGCAAAATGACGTTAGATATTTAGTCTTGTTTCCAAGGGGAAAAAAAACTAAATGAATGCATTTTGCTTAAAATAAGTAAAATTATCTGCCAGTGGGGTCAGAGAGGGAAAACAGCCGTGCGACTAACTCGCTATTGTTCGAACACTTCCTTCATCTCTTCCCCCTGCACCTCAAAGAAGAGGAAAGTTTCACTTCCTGTCTTTCCTCTCATCTCCTCTTCTTAGCTTGCTAGAGCTCCATTTTTTCCTTCCCTGCCCTGTCCTCTCCTCCATTGTGACATTCTTTCACATCGGTGATAGCCGTTGGGTTAGACTTTGAACTCTTAGCAAATACCAACATTATTTGCTGGTTGGAGCGTCTCGGGGGAGAAGCGACGAAAGGTGATAAGACGGGCCGCAGTAACAGGGCTTCAGACGTGTTCATTGAGCCTTATGGCCCATTTGCCTGATGACTAGTTAACATGGCAGATGATTGGGTCAGTGCTCTGATGAAAGGTTCTTAACAATCCTACAGCTACAGCAGAGTTTAAAAGCATGATAAACAATCACTTACATGAAGCGTTTTGATAAAAGCTATTGAACAATAAATCTAGATTCAAATTAGACTAATAGAACACATTAGCCTCGTTCAGACTGTCAGCGCAAATCCGTTTTTGTGCATATCCAACTGGAATCCGATCTAGACGTCTGACAGTCCACAGTGTATTGCAACTGTTCATATCCGATTTGCTTGTGCAGAAGCATTCTTTCATTTTATGTAATGTGCGTTGGCTTCTATGGCATTGCCATTCCATTGTTATGCCTGCGCTAAAAACAACAACAACAGCAATACAGTTTGCAAAACAGATTAACTGCATCCCAAATGATGCACTAGGGCTGTCAAAATGACTTAATTATTTTTGATAATGATTAAATAATCAAAATTCGAATTATATTCGAATTTAAAAGGCATAATTTCAGTTAGAGGGAAAAAAGCTTTTGGCTTCTCTCCTGAGGCCACAAGAGGGCGCATCGAGCAAAATATTATGCACGTTTCTTCAAAGCGTAATAAAATAACACAACTATCTTTGAAAAAAGTGCATAATGTTTAAAATAATGTTTATAAACCATATATAATTAATAAAGTTGCTTAAACAATTAAAAAAAAAAAAACAGCACCATGCATGCATGTATAGTTTAATACAAAGAGTAGGCTACTTTCTTCATTTAAAAACATGAGATACAGTGGGATGAGGGAAAACCGCCATAACGTCTTTAGACATGTTTTTTAAAAGTTGAACTTGTATTAATTTTACATGGCTTTCTAAACATGCCGCTCTCTGCGAGACGCGAGTGCAACGCTGATAGATGTCCCTCTAGAAAATGTGATAAATATGCGTTCTGTGTGAACGGCTTGGTTTCAGTTTTGACGTAAACAACATCATCTCCACACTGATGCTCTCGTTTTCCGCAATATATTGAATGAACAACGTAGCAGCGCCGCATCTAGTGGGTTCAACTGGATAGGCTAACAAAAGCATTCAAATGCAATCAATGACATACATCGTCATCGCATCTCGTGCGCCACTGATAAGGCTGCCTGACGGCTGACGCAGACCTTAAGTTCGAATGCAACGATTTTGCAATCGAATGTGGATTTTTTTTTTATTTGTATTCGACGAATAATCAAAAGTCGATTTTTTTTTGACAGCCCTATGATGCACTATACACTTATACACTATGAACTCAACCACGTAGTGTATGAATTTTATGAGGTTATTTTTGTCATTAATAACCCCTCCCCCTTCGTGACGTAATTAAAGCTGCGACAGTTGAGTTCAGTCCAACTTCGTTTTTTCGGTTACTTTAGTGCAGGGGCGCCCAAACTCGGTCCTGGAGTGCCGATGTCCTGCAGAGTTTAGCTCCAACTTGCCTCAACACACCTGCTGGGAAGATTCTAGTATGCCTAGAAAGAGCTTGATTAGCTGGTTCAGGTGTGTCTAATTGGGGTTGGAGCTAAACTCTGCAGGACACCGGCCTTCCAGGACCGAGTTTGGGCACCCCTGCTTTAGTGTATCATCCGGGTATTTAAAGTGCAATATTTCTTTTTAGAATTTTAAATGTGAACACTACTCGCACTATTCATACTACAAAATATCATGGAATAGTGCAAAAGTACGCGATTTGGGACGCACCTATTGTCTTACGACATGACAACATGATGCCGTCGCGCTGTATTATATTTCGTCTTATGAGGCATCGGCAGAGGTATATACTAGCAGTATATTGTCTTTTTCTGCTTGACTTGCACTTCGCAACAACACAAGCCTGTTTCTGCGAAGACATTCAGCATGTTTTCTACAAAAGGACCAATTCCAGGAATGCGATTTGAATAGGATTCCAAACCATATATGAATGTAGCTCGAAACGGATTTGCAAAAATTGGATTTCATGTAATTCATTGTCGTTCAGACTATCTAAATATGATCGGATGTCAACTGGATTTGCACAAAAATTGGATTTGCGCTGACAATCTGAACGAGGCTATTATGCGTTTGCCAGAGTGTTCTGTCTTTGCAAAACTCAACGGGTCCATCCTTTAATGTAAGTCTATGGGACCTTTTTTTTGTCAGTTAGATAAACCATTTGAAAAGGTAACATCTCGCCTCAACAGGCCACATGAGTTGATGCCTCACACGAAGTACACAAGATCAATAATTATGGTTTTGAAAAACCAAAATAGTGATGTTTACATTTATATTTATGAGACACTTTTATCCAAAGCAACTTACAAATGATTCATATACTTGCCTTAGCAAATAGATCAAGTCATTTATTAGTTTAGTAAAGCATCTCAGTTGTTCTAAAGTAAATCTATTGCAACTGCTAGTTCTTCAGCAGCTTCACTGTTTCTGAACCAAACATGTTTTTCATGTTTTCACAGCCAAAGATAAATGCTGCCTGTGTGGGCCATGACAACTCCTTCAATCACAGAGAGGATTGGTTGAATTTTTGAGGTTAAGCCTTCAATTCCATATATGACACATCTAGGTTGTTAACAATAATGAGCCACGGTGAGGAGGCAGAGCAGCATTCATGAAATGTCTGCATTCTTCTTACTGCATTAACAAACAGTAGGCAATGAGGGACTTCAAGCAGGACAACCACAAATATAGCTGAGGCTAAAGTGTCAGCACCCAACACTATTAGGGCTGCACGATAAATCGCATGCGATATTTAACGCGCATCTTGTCAGAAAGCCGGTTCTGTAATCAGCGGTAAATCTCCATCATGTGTGTGCTTTCACATTGAGCAGCATTAACTACACAGAGCCGTTGTTCACTGA
>NW_015548213.1:264478-312907 GCF_001515605.1 Sinocyclocheilus anshuiensis | reverse complement strand
CGCAGGTGATGGAGATTTACCGCTGATTACAGAACCGGCTTTACTGATAAGATGCGCGTTACATATCGCATGCGATTTATCGTGCAGCCCTAAACACTATTCTAGTACAGACCTCCAGAGAGAAGCACACCTGTGTCATTCTGAAATAAACCACTCGTTTTAATAAAACACCAGATAATGTGTGTGCTAATAAAATCAACAAACCCAAACCCTGCATCTCTAACTAATTGCTGCCATTCTTGAATGAGATGGTCTATTTGAATATCCAGTTCTTTTGTGCGATATTAATTAGAACAGAGTCCTAATATTTATGGATAAACGCCCAATTTGTGGAAACAACTACAAATACACTTTAGGGCTCTTTTTCCTCCATCTCTCACTCCATCCAAGCTGTTCACCTGCTGTGTTCCTGTCTCTGCTATATGCCTTACGGAGGGATGGAATATAATCTTATCTAAAAAAGGCAGGCTTAATATAGCTTGGGAGCCAAAGGGCCAACCCATCATGCCCTAGGGCCAAAAGCAGGTCCCTCTCCATCAGGTTGCACATTTCAAGGTCTCATTTAGACTTCAACAGCATTAGTAATCAATAAAAACACTAAAATGTGCAGCAAAACATCTTGAATGAATAGATGAAGAATGCATAAACCAGGTACAGATGCCTAACATTAGTACCTAAAAAGGTATAACAAGATGTGATATTTCAGATGCACCTTGTGCAATTGAATCTGGGATCAATTATTTACAAGGCATTTCAAGTAGGATGGTCAATCGAAGATAGGAAATCAAATGAAATGACATGTAAATCTGAGAAAGTCAGTGATGCAAAGTAGAGCTGTAAAGTGTTTATCATTTGGCAGACACAACCGAGGTCTGCTGTGTAGGTATCTTGGGAATTACTATAATGAATTTAGATAATGTCAATACCCAGGACTCTCACTGAGACCTGAGGGAGGGTGATATACTTTTAATTAGCACTAGAAAAAATCCCAAGACGGACTGGAGACCAGATTTCCAAGTGTTTGAGAATGCATGAACAATGCATTCGGTATGAAACATCTAAAATGCATTTAAAAACACCAAATGAAAAAAAAAAATCACATTGGCGCAGTATACGCATACGCATGGTTTCTATTCACTGGTAGCTAAAGTAGAATAAAGTAGAAACTTCCCTGATAGTTCAGCATCAATATCTGTTTCCTTTGGGGTTTAACTCGCTACATACTGCATGTAAAAACACTAGAGACTTCATAAACTCCATTAGCACAGCTCAAAGAACAAAAAAATGTGTGTTTGTACGACTGCATGCTCTTGACTCTCTAGAATGTGCCTTTAAAAATAAAAAAGCACAAATATGAGAGCAAACTTTCCTATTAGCCTTAGCCAAAGAGGAAACAAATAAAACTACATGGAAACATCCTCCTTCTTTAGCCACAACATCATCAAGCTGATCCTTTAAGACTGGCTGCAAGGCCTCCGTATGGTCCTACTCATAACATGTCCAGTCTCTGCCAAACTTTGACATCACTGATTTGAGAGAAAAGCACAGAAAATGTGCTTAGTGGTCCAGCTAAAAACATCAGGTGGGGTTTTTATTTTAAGGGATCGCATAAGATCTTATATTTAGAGATGGAGAGAGGCATGATGTCCGTGTAGTGATAGTGCATTGCTGCAGCTCGAGACTCTGTTCGTCTCCAGTGTTGAATTTCGTAATGGAATGTGAACTGCTCATCCGGATCCGTCCTTTCCTCCCTGCCTTTAAAAAAAAGGTAAGAGGAAACTTCTTTATTTGCCACGACCCCAAAACTAGTTTTGGTCATCTAATGTGATTGGTTGAGCAGTACTGGGACTTTTCATTACTTGAACCAGTCCACTCCAGACTAGAGTATGTAAGCGGTGCGAAGTGGAAGCGGAGCGTGGAATGGGTTTTTTGAAAGTCAGAGATGTTTTACTGGAGGAGTGCACAATGGAAAACCTGGAGCGGAGCTGGAGACGAGAGATTAACGAAATCTCTGTTGCTCCGTGTCACTCACATACGCTGTTCCAGACAGTCTTTTTGTTAGCGTGTTACTTGGTTACACTCAAAACTAGATGCTTTGGCTTAATTTTGGCACTATTGCTGCTTTGGGAAATTCGTTCCTTTGAATATTGAGTTTGTTATTACGACATATCACAAATTCAAGAAGGTAACAGAACCTGGAAGTAGTCTAAAAAAAAAGAAAAAATAATTATATTGTGAACGATAAACCTAAATAACTATATTAAAAAATGGAAAATATTAATTTCTACCAACTTATTCATTCATGGTACCACAACTAAATGTGAAGAAACTGTGAAAGTTGAGTGATAAACACCATTCGCTTCAGCCTTGCTTTCCGCTTACTGATCTCTATATATAGATTATAGATACATTATGATATTATCTATACATTTCTGCAATGTCAAATCAACACGCAGCTTCCAACATCACAACTTGAGTTTCCCACTTGAAAATACGACTTGTCTTCAGTCATTATGATCATTTCCACACATAAAGGACACAACAAATATATCCACAAACTAGCCTATTTGTCTGAAGAGTAAGTCACTTGATATTGCTCATGCAATATCATTCATAAACAATGCTGTTGCAGTATTTAGCGATGATTCCCAGAGGCCTTGTGCCTACCCTTGCTTAAATAATAGTAAGCAAGATACCTTCGACTACTAAACCCCAGGAATAGCATCTTAAAAGCATATAGACGCCGTGGTGGAGGATGCACAAAATGAATTTGCCACGTTTACCCTCGTCTCTCCCAAGTTTCTGCCTCACCGAGAAGACGGAACACAAATGCCTAGCAACCATTAATCCATCATCCATTCCTTCAGTTCACGACGACAGCGATTTTAATAAAACTTACAGAAACAACATATAAACGACCTATCGTCTTTACTTCGATGATGCACATCTTAACAAGTCCTATGACAGAATCACAACACGCTTTCGACGATAAAACCAACCGACGTTACTTTACTCAAATTACCTCAGCAACTACCTGAACGGTTTCGCGATCAGAAATAGGCCATCCTTAAAGAGATAAACCACCTTTGTGACGCAACAGGTTGTTGTCGAACTAGACCAAACTAACAAAAAAGCAAACAAAAGGACTTTACACATCAAAAACGACCGTTTCGATAGTCGATAGCGATCGAAGTGATGCTCCGCAGCGCGTTAGCTTAACGCTAGCTAACAGCAGCAGACTTTGAACCCCATCACCGCTTGAAACAACTTCCATACAGCTTTAAAAAGTTAGTAAAGATAACCACAAAGTTGCGTGCGCAGAAACACGCCGATGTCTTAAAGAAACGCCGTTGTTCGGAGCAGGTTTGGGCATCAGGTCTCTCCTCGCGCAACGAGGAAGCTGAAGTTGGAAAAAAAAGTGTCCTCTTAACTTTCCCACTGACTCGAACGCGAAGTTACGCTAAAAAACCTCAAACAAACACACAGAACCAAAACAACAGGCCCAAGAGAGAGTGTTTAGGAGAGCCGAGTAACTTACGCTTGACTTTGTTGGGGTTGGGTTGCTTTCGCCGAGACATGATGATGATGATGATGATGATGATGAGCTGAGGAGAGAGAGAGAAAGAGAAGAAAAAAACAGAAAGAAGCTGCAAAAGTTGTTCCGGAGAGGAATCAAAATGGCGTTTGTAAAAGATGTGAAAAGTTGGTCAACTTTGCGGTTGAGTTCCCACTCTCCCAAATTCCCCCCACGCCGAGATGCTTTAGGGAGGAGAGAGGAAAACGCTCATTTCTTTTTCCTCCCACTGCGTGTCTTTCTCTCTCTCTTTCTCGCTCTCTCGCTCTCTCTGTCTCTTTCTCGCTCTCTCTCTCTCTCTCTCTCTCTCTCTCTCTCTCTCTAAAGCTGATAAGGCGGAGTGTCACGTGTTGCTCCTGCTCTAGTCTCCAAGGGGACGCGTGTTACTGAAGCTGCAGCCGCACACAAGCATCCCACACACAAATACTTCGAAAGCAATACTAAAAACACATAAAAGTGCATCTTATCTGTATTAACATGATGTCATGTGGACAGGAAAGCCCCAAAAAATATATTTTTCAAAAATTAAAGACAAAATATACAACGTAATTAACAAAGAAAGAACAATGGGATGTAAAATAATGTTAGACAGATAAAAAAAGGAAATATAAATATTAATAGTAGTAGACGTAAATCTAGGCAAACTACCTGTATTAATATTATCCCATATGGTTAGGAAGGTTGACAAATATAATTCAATAATCAATAATTAAAATATAATAATATTAAGATAAGTAAATAAAATACTAAATCAAATGAATAGTCAATAGTCATAGTCAATAATAAAATATGGTAAGTAAAATATTAACAATAAAAATATTATTATTAAATCAAATGAAAAACAATAGTTAATCTTGGCAAATTATAATTATCTGTATTAACATTATTAATAAAATATAAACAATACAAATTATTTTTTTGTTCTTATTGATGTAAAATGAAAATTAACAATAATTCATTACATGACAACATTAATTAAAAACTATAAATAACACACAAATAACACAATAAAACTTGTGTAAATTGATATTTTATAGTTCAGTGTTTTATTGGTATGACAAACACTTGTACTTTAACAAAAAAAGACACAAAATACACAGTAAATGAAAAATGGGAAAATAAAAATAAAAGTACTGACGTCAGTGATAAAGGTGCAAAGAAAATAACATTAATAAAACTTTCTTTTAAGAACTTTACATTAAGAAAGTTTTCGATCTGGCACGCAACAGGCTGTACTGAGTACTAAATGTTAATTAACTTCAGATGGCAAAAGAAATATTGTATGATGATTGGATTTTGCAGGGTTTTATCAACTGTAAGGTTGTCCAGTTTTTTACTAAGTTTCCTGCTATAGGTCAATAAACTCCCCACTGGAAGGGTTTCAGGTGGGACCGAAAAGGTCTAACGTCGTAAACTCGAATGGTGCGGCTGGTTTAATCCGTTCAAGGAGAAGTTCCCTTGATCCCCCATGTTCACCCTCACGACAGCGTAATCCTCAATCTCATCCCCCGGTGAGTCTCTCCATAGGAATCGATGTACATGGACTTCTTGTTCCTCCAGCCAGATCGAATTATACATCTTGGTGATGTCTCCGATGGCCACATGTTCTCCTTCCCGGAATCTGAGAAGCACCGCCCTGATGGGATTCAAAACGTCTGGACGTTTGAATAGCAGAATGCTATTCATGCTAACCCCTCAGACCTTCATATTAGAGAACTGGGGTAACTTCGCGGTCTCTCGCATGGCAACCTGTGCAATACACCCCGCGGGTTTGTCCCCCATGTTCACCCTCACGACAGCGTAATCCTAAATCTCATCCCCCGGTGAGTCTCTCCATAGGAATCGATGTACATGGATAAAAAGAGCATCCATTTGTCTCTTCCATGTGGCCGATAATCTCTCCAAGTGCACACAGCCTCCTTGAGTTCATGGAGCTTCCTATCCAGTTTACCACTTTCGACCCTTTGCTGCGTCCATGGCACTTTACCTGTGTCAAGCGCCTCAGCTCGATCAAAAGCAGACTTGAACTGTGTTACAAGAGCGTCTATGTCTGGCCCTGCATACTTAGACCACAGCATTTCCATGATCTTGCTCTCAGTTTCAAGGAATTTTTGCTCACTGGCATCTCTCCTCGTTACAGCGTCCCGTGACTCACTGTCGGCACCTGTCGGGTCTACCTGGCTCTGTGCGTCAACATACTCATTACTGACATCAAGGAGTTTGTTATAATCGTCCTTCAATTTCGCTAACTCTCCTGACAACTCAACTTCACGTAAACGGCCAGCACTAACTTCAAGGCGGTTTATTCTTGTTGTAAAGATTCGTTGCGCGTTTGAGCGTTCCCGCTTTAAACTCTCCAGATCTGCCATTTCTGTCTCTTTTTCCTCTTCCCGGTGATCAGAATCACTAAAATCACTTTTTAGCAAAAAGAATCGTTCAGAAGAATCGACTCAAAAGATTCAACTCAGCTGTTATGTCTGGTAGCTGCATTGTTAGCCCCGCAGCTATTATTATCCACACAGTCTTACTCACGGTTGTAGAAGTTATTTAGCCCTTTAACGGCCCCGTTAGCTCTTGGCTTCGGCTCCTCCGTTGCAGTGGTGTTGTTAACGGCCGCTTCCTTCTCAGAATACGGGTCTCCGATCCTGACGTCGGTCATCAACGATGGCTTCTCCTCCGCTCGGTGTCCGTGAATTCTCGAGCACGGCTCCGACGGCGGTTTATAACTGTCCAGTTTTTTACTAAGTTACCTGCTATAGGTCAATAAACTCCCCACTGGAAGGGTTTCAGGACAAGCACGGCGGATACAACTCAAGCCACTTTTGAGCTTTTTATTGCGTACACATACACAATAATCATTCACAAGCAAGGTAGCCTGAATGCTACTGCTACGCTAGCCTATCAGCTAGTTATATGTGACGTTTTAGCTCGTCAGTTAACTAATCAGTTAGGATGCTAGGTTATAAAACCGGCAAGCGTACCAGTCCTGATCAACAACAGAATGAAAATGAAAAAAGGCGGCGCTTGCGCACTGACTAACTACGCATATACAGATACACAATCTGGTGACTAGGAACGACAATAAGACATATCTGTAACCTAGTAGGATTATAACATATATGAAATATAACATAAATGTGCCTGCATTTAGAATAAGATGGTAAATATACACACCTATTTCTTCAAATACCCCAGAACATAATAACAACATCTATCATTTGTAATATACATACGCAAATAATAGTGACACCTGCTGGAAAGTTCTACACCTCCCACTTGGCCTACTGATTCTAAAAATCCAAGTAGGCCACCATAACCAAACAATTCACTTCTAGATATGAAATCCTCTTCATGACCATGCAAATAACATCGCATACTTGGATATGAACGTATTATGTTACAACGTGAATAACTATATCTTCAAGGAAGTTTTAATGTCCAAAACAACACACATTATCCTTGATGACATTACGATCTCCTTTACCGAAACACACTACCAGCCTCGAGGAGGATGGTAGCGGGGAAAGTCTTGATCCTTCACCGAAACAGACCATGGTGGGGATCCTTTATTCACCGAAACACACCATGGTGGGGATCCTTTATTGCTCCTCCACTGGAAGCAGAACCACCAACCTCCTAACATCCCTGTAGAGGATGGTGGAGGAATAGTTCTCCTCACCTCGGTTTCTCTTTGACTGTCCGTCGGAAACTGGACAACTTCGACATGTTGTCACTCTCACATCTCGTACTACACCCCTCGCATCAGGACACACCTCCACGACTCGACCCAGCCTAAACTGGCCCCTCAGTGCGTTCTGATCAGCTAACCATACCAGATCACCCACTGCAACATTTCTAGCAGGCACGTGCCACTTCTGGCGGATGTAGAGGTTTGGACCTGCCAACTGGCTCCACCGCTTCCAGAACTTATCAACCTCAATCTGGATTGTTCTCAGACGCACGACGGGGTAAGTTGGATACTCAAACCCTCGGGAGCCCCCATTGGGTCCTGCGCGACCGAGCAGAAGTGAGTTGGGAGTGATTACTTCCACGGTCTCATCTTGTACCTGAGCTCTGGCACCGATAGGTCTCTCATTTGACAGATTAGCAGCCAGGTACAGAAGAGTCTGGAATTCCAGCGCTGTCAGATTACATTCCTTGCCAACACTACTTAACGCTCTCTTGAGTACACGAACTGCTGCCTCAGCTGCTCCATTCCGATGGGGAGAGTCCGCCGGGTGAAACACCCACGTCCAGTCGGTTCCTCTAACTACCGCTTTCTTCTGGACCTGATCCTTGTCGATGTTACTTAGGAACTCATAAAGCTCCTGTAATACTGGTCTGGCGCCCACAAAGTTGGTCCCTTGGTCCGACCAGAGCTTTCTTGGGTGACCCCTGAGAGCTGTGAAGCGCTGGTATGCTTTCAGGAATCCTTCCGTCGACAGATCTTCCACAATGTCAGCATGTACTGCTCTTGAAGCCATACAGCTGAACACCACACCCCAGATTTTCATCTTCGTTCTTCGTCTTACAGTATCTTTAACAACATAGGGACCGAAAAGGTCTAACGTCGTAAACTCGAATGGTGTGGCTGGTTTAGTCCGTTCAAGGGGAAGTTCACTCATCACCTGTTTGCACAATCTCGCTTTGATCTTCCGACAATTTTTCCTCTTCCCGGTGATCAGAATCACTAAAATCAGGTTGTAGAAGTTATTTAGCCCTTTAACGGCCCCGTTAGCTCTTGGCTTCGGCTCCTCCGTTGCAGTGGTGTTGTTAACGGCCGCTTCCTTCTCAGAATACGGGTCGCCGATCCTGACCTCGGTCATCAACGATGGCTTCTCTTCCGCTCGGTGTCCGTGAATTCTCGAGCACGGCTCCGACGGCGGTTTATAACTGTCCAGTTTTTTACTAAGTTACCTGCTATAGGTCAATAAACTCCCCACTGGAAGGGTTTCAGGACAAGCACGGCGGATACAACTCAAGCCACTTTTGAGCTTTTTATTGCGTACACATACACAATAATCATTCACAAGCAAGGTAGCCTGAATGCTACTGCTACGCTAGCCTATCAGCTAGTTATATGTGACGTTTTAGCTCGTCAGTTAACTAATCAGTTAGGATGCTAGGTTATAAACCGGCAAGCGTACCAGTCCTGATCAACAACAGAATGAAAATGAAAAAAGGCGGCGCTTGCGCACTGACTAACTACACATATACAGATACACAATCTGGTGACTAGGAACGACAATAAGACATATCTGTAACCTAGTAGGATTATAACATATATGAAATATAACATAAATGTGCCTGCATTTAGAATAAGATGGTAAATATACACACCTATTTCTTCAAATACCCCAGAACATAATAACAACATCTATCATTTGTAATATACATACGCAAATAATAGTGACACCTGCTGGAAAGTTCTACAAAGGTTGTGTCTGTTAAAGCTGCGAATTCCTCGTGGTGCTGATAGCAGGATATTAGACCCTCCCTGTCCAGCTCAGGCTGATTAGACCGGCCAAACCTGCCCCCGCGACACGCAGCGAGCATCTCTCCATTGTGATACTGGATATTATAATTGATCCACTACTGAGAACTTTATCATTCTTCAATTCTGATCAATTGCTACACAAAACTCCAGCTGTGTTTACTGCTCATATTAAACAAAAAACACTTTTTGGCTTTTGTCCCTCTAGTTTTGAATGTATCGGTCTTGTAGTCACTATATGCGTCAATGAATAACTTGTTCAGGCGGTTTATCATTTCCTCCCAAAGTCTGCATGGTTGTTGAATGTTCAAGTCATGCATCTTTGCAGAACACCACCAAAAGTGAAATAACTTCAGTTTATGAGTCAAATATGTTAATTAGCAAATTAAAGCAATGGTTTGTTTCTTTCATTATCATGCAAACTACACCTAAAGCACGTTCTGAAAGGCCTACAAATCTAGTGCGCAGTACACAAAGTAAGACAAGATGCAGCGAGACCTCCATCTCCAAACTAGCCGAAACTTGAGAGTGATGTTATTTATTGACCGTTACCTAGGCTTCCAAATGCAACCCTGTTGCTAGGGAACAACCCTTCACAGCAACAAAAGGTTTCCTTTATCCTCTGTGAACGAGCCTGAAAGAATACCTCCGCAGCGGCGCGGTCTGAGCCATCCCACACTGCACTGCAGGCTGCTCCGTCACAACACACTGCATAATCTGTTATATTAGCTGTCAGTGAATCAAAGTGGTGCTATTTCCTCAATTTATAAATGCAAACATCTTAATCAGACCATTGGGGAAACTCCTGGACAAATGCTGGATGGCAGGACGAAGCTGCATCAAACAACATACTGCACTTCTCATGCTAGCGAATTACAAAACATGCTTGATTAAAGAGAATTTTGCACACGGATTTAGAGCAATAACTGTCCAAATGTGGGAAAACCAGAATACCTGTATTGTAAAAAGGCCGTTTTTAAATAAGCACATTGCATAGGTCGCATTTGTCGGTTCTAGTAGACTCTTTAGCTTCTTCAAAGATAAGGGTGGTTGGAGAAGAAGTGAAAAAACAGGTTTGCTATGGTGATGGATGATTCTTGGCTAACAGTCGTTTGTCCTGCTGGTCCCTTTTTGTTGCTGTATTTGGTTACTGTGGGCCTGAGGAATTAATTGAGCTATCTGTTTATTAATAAACAACATTAATGATGTACTGACTAAATATATTCACGTTTGTGCATTTATCAGCCATTGAAACATCTGTGGTTCCTCCTCAATGTAATATAGATACAAATAACCTTTGCTAAGACTGTTTGAAGCTTTATAAATTAAGTTGTTGATCTTGTTAATAAAGCAAACTATTGTATTGCATTGCTAAAAAACATACGTATTAAACATAATCTTACCAGTTGTTCGCATGCTTACCTAGCTAAAAAATATAGTATAAGAATATTTTACTAACATTCCCGTTAAGTTATGAAAATGTTTTTTTCTGAAATATTCCCTAAACGTTCAAAACATAATTTTTTTTTCTTGGTTATATGAATGTTAATGAAACATTCCATTTTATAATTTTGAAAACATTATGAGAGTTACTTTTGAATAAGAACATTAGATGAACATCAAATATATACATTTTTTGTGCTAACAATTTTCTGTTAATGTTACTGGAAGAACATTTGTTAGATGTCTAGTGTCTTTAAACGGCTCTAAACTTAGTTTTGAACTTTCTAAAGTTGTCTGCTTATACTAGCTTTGACCACGTACAAATAAAAGCCTCACTTTGTATTACGAATCAAAACAGATGATGAAACAGCTCGTCTTTCAAGCACAATGAACTAAATGAATTTCCCAAACTGGGCTATGCTTACATTTTCATTTTCTCAGAAAGTGAACGGTTTACTGAAGTATAAGTATATGTGATGTATATAGCTCAGAATGATTATGCAATGGCTTTCGCGATGGAAGTTCTGGTCTGTATGAAACGAAATGAGTAAGTAAATGTATTTGAAATAGGGAAGGAGGCAGATCTCATCTCTGAGGAAGAGAGAAGACACTGGCATATGTACACTTCAACCAGACCTGCCTGTTTAATATTTCATGTGCACATTAGGACTGTATCTTTCTAGATGATCAGGTCTCATCACTCCAAATGAATGGAAGGTATGTGATGAATGTATGTGCTGTCATTATGAATGGGGAAAGGAAAAATTTAAATCGCATCATATGACCCCTTTAAGGTTTTATTAAAAATTTATAATTTTTTTTATTATAAAGCATTCCAGTTTTTATTCATTGTAAATTTCAGGTTTTCTAGAAATGAAAATTTCCATCGCAGTGTCATTTCCACTATAATTCCTACTGTCTGTTGTTGTGTTTCTTTGATGGAAATCTTTAACATTTGTGAATTTGTTTTTGTCTTGCTTTGGCTAATTTCATAGCTGGGTATTTTAGGTCTCCTAAAAGATAGAATTAAATAATATTTTCGAGGAAATTCCAGCTTGTTTGGAAATGAAACATAATAAAGATATGGTATGTGATATTTACCTTGATGTTTCTTTATTTTATTCACAGATACTGTCTCATACTGTATTTCAATCATGCTTTTCACCGAAAATGTCCTCCGTAGTTTCAAGGAGAAAAATAAAAAAAAATTTCAATAACTAAAATAATTTTCACAAAATAAATATTGAAATGAGTATTTTTTTCACTCCTTTTTTTTTTGGTAATAATCTCTCTTTTTTTTCTTTCTGTTTGTATTTTATTTTTAATGGATTTTTATAGTTTTAAAAGAGTAAAGATCTGGGACCAGGGCAAAACAATAAAATTATAAAATCATCCGACAGCATCAAAAATCCTGAACACGCGCTGACATTTACTCAGTACAGTTCCCATAACTGTACAAACACCAATTAGTCTCTCATAGAGGAACAACAAAAACAACTTAAACATTCCTTTGCTGAAATGCAGTAATATAAGAATAACATCTGAGTTCAACAATATGTAATTATCACAATGTAAGACATGTTACAGGTCCTCTGCTCTTAAAGGATCAATGAAAGCTGAGAGTTGCATTCACACAGGCAATCAGGAAGCCGTCTTGATTTATTGCACGTAGTTTAAGATCAAAATCAGCCTGTGGAAAAACACACGCAAGACATATTGTAAATAAAGGCCATGTTCATTTTCAAAGCTGTTTAAACGGAATACACAAATCAAACCTTTAGAGGAAGATCTATTTTTGACTTAAATGATGACTCAACGGTGATGATTTCTGGAGAAATCAAAATTGAACACATTATTCCCAATAATGGCATATTGCAATCTATTTATTATAAAACTGTCAAGGGTAACCAATATCTTTCTATGCTCACTCACCTCCTCTCCTGCTTCCACAAAACTTAAAACGTGGGAAATGAGGAAGACAGAGGGGCTCGTCCCGTTTCAAGATTGTGTGACCATTTAGCCACAGCTCAGATGATGAATAAAGCTCATCGATGGACTGCCCTGTGGAAAACACACAGTTACTGCCTGATGGCTTCATGTCACTGATCTGAAACGTGATATGTGACCCTGGAGCACAAAAGCAGTCTTAAGTCGCTGTTTCTCGAATAAATAAGCTTTCCATTGATGTATGGTTTGTTAGGATAGGACAATATTTGGATGAGATGCAACTATTTGAAAATCTGGAAGGGTGCAAAAAAATCTAAATATTGAAAAAAATCAAATATGCATTGCTAAGAACTTCATTTGGACAACTTTAAAGGCGATTTTCCTCAGTATTTAGATTTTTTTTGCACCCTCAGATTCCAGATTTTAAAATAGTTGTATCTCGACCAAATACTGTCCAATCCTAATAAACCATAAATCATTGGAAAGCGTATTTATTCAGCTTTCAGATGATGTATAAATCTCAATTTCGAAAAATTGACCCTTATGACTGGTTTTGTGCTCCAGGGTCACATATTGTTATGTGCAAAGATGAAAACTCACTCAGAATCAAGGCCAATCTGATTTTTATAAGATCGGTTAATCTCTCAGGGCAAGGCAGGAGAGTGAAACCTACATCCTGCAAAGGGTCTGAGACAATGAAATGGAAAAATGAAAGCAATTCACTGTACATTTTAAAATGAAAATAAAAGAAAGATAAAACAACACAAAAGCGGAAAACACACACCACTGTTCAAAAGCTTGGGGTCAGTAAGAAAAAAGGAAGTCTCTTCTGTTCCCCAAGGCTGCTTTTATTCCATCAAAAATACAACAATAACAGTGAAGTATTATTACAATTTCAAATAACTGTTTTCTATGTGCATATATTGTAAAATATAATTTATTCCTGTGATCAAAACAGAATTTTCAGCATCATTACTCCAGTCTTCAGTGTCACATGATCTTCAGAAATCATTCTAATATGCTGATTTGCTGCTCAACAAACATTTCTGATTATTATCAATGTTGAAAACAGTTCTATTTTTGTGGAAACTGATACATTCAAATTTTCAGGATTCTTTGCTGAATATAAAGTTCAAAGGAACAGCATTTATTTGAAAGAGAAATCTTTTGTAACGTATAAATGTCTTTACTGTCACTTTTAATTGATTTTATATATTCACAGTCAATAAAAGTATTAATTTCTTTAAAACATATATCTTACTGACCCCAAACTGTTGAACAGTAGTGTATGTCACACTGATCTCACCGCAGCTCCTGTAGGTCACCGTAATTCGTCCAGAGTCGCAGACTGTGTGAACCAGCCACTGGGGATCCTGAGAGTGAACCCAATTCATCTGAACCATAATCAGAATCAGAACCAACAACATATTGTCACACAGTCGTGTCTTCATAGCTTGCAGGTCGCTTTAGACCCAGAGTCTGACTAACGTAGGTGAAATACGTGGTGGAACAGGGCAACTTAACTTCTCATTTAGGTCAAGCGCCTCAGACAATGTCAGCACGTCACAAGTTTCACTTCCCATCTTCATGTCAATGCATCTTATTAACATGCCCTAGAGCTACTTCCTAATATCCAATACAACGAGATATAGTTATGTAAATTGCATTTGTAATAGTACCTAAATTATTACACTCTGTAAGAACAGCATCTCCCTCATCATGCCTCATGTATAGGGTTTAACAGTTCATCTAAAAAGCCTCACAATTAAACCATTCATCTAAAAATTCCAACTTCTCTTTTAATTTGAGTACTTTCTATAATGAAATTATGAGAAATGAGTTTCATTTTCCATGTCATTTTGGTTTGTTAGTCTGTTTGTTTTTTACTCACAATTAAAATGTTTATTTATTTATTTGAAATGACCTTTTGAGAAATAAATGAATAGGTAGAAAAGCAAATTCTTTCTCTTTTTTTTCAGAATCAGCATTGTTTAGCACTTTTTATGCTGGTATAGTATCAGTATAACTTTTTTCTTTTATGAGGGATCAAGAGATGATGAGAAGAAAACCAGGAAACATGATTTGGAAAAGTCACAAGTTTGAACATTGCATGGCTAAAAATGTCGCACCAACTCGCTATACATTATCTCCAATACCTATTAAGGTTTTATCTGCTGAATGGCCACTTTTTGTCCAGCTTCTGAAAATAAAGAGACCTAGAGTTCATAGGCCTACCAGTCATAAGGGTCAATTTTTGGAAATTGAGATTTATACATAATCTGAAAGCTGATTAAATAAGCTTTCCATTGATGTATGGTTTGTTATGACAGGACGAGTTTTTATTTGGCCGAGATACAACTATTTGAAAATCTGGAATCTGAGGGTGCAAAAAAAATCAAAATATTGAGAAAATCGCCTTTAAAGTTGTCCAAATGAAGTTCTTAGCAATGCATATTACTACAAAAAAATAAATTACAAAATATCTTCATGGAACATGATCTTTACTTAATATCTTAATGATTTTTGGCATAAAAGAAAAATCAATAATTTTGACCCATACAGTGTATTTTTGGCTATTGCTACAAATATACCCCAGCGACTTAAGACTGCTTTTGTGCTCCAGGGTCACATATGTGTTAACTTTTATTTTAAATTCTTAAATGCAGTTAATGAATTCAATTAGAATAATAAGACACTATACAGTTAATCAAATGAAATCAGCATCAGGAGAGAAGCTGCATTTGAAGTCGCATTTAGTCTGTATATACACATTCTGTTTACAGTGAAATGTACACTGAAATTACAATTGCATAAATACTGTTATGAGATTAAAGTTTTAAAATGTAAATTAACTTCTTCTTCTTTCTTGCTTGTGTGACATTGCTTATAGCCTGTGTGATATGTTATTAAAAAAAAAAAACTCATCCAGTGGCATTTTGAAGACATACAGTACTGTATATTGAATTTTGGGGGCATTTTTGCCATAAAAACCCCAGTAATTTCTGACCCTGCATTTAATCCGTCTTTGGGAATCAAACTAATGTCACTGGTGTTGCATGCTACAGGAACAGGACTGCATTTATTAGAGGTACTTTGATGTGAGTAGGTTTTTTGTTGTTGTTGTTGTTGCATTAAAACAGCATGGAATGAAAAAAATAACAACAGAGAAATACAAAAGTAAGGCTACAGTAAAATCTGTTTGGCTAATTGCAAGTTAGTTAACCATATACAGTGAAGATTACATTAGATTTAATAAGACACAAACATTATGAGCATAGCCAAAGTCCCTTTAAGATTAATATTCTATAGTCTTTGGTACAGTACAGTCATACAGTACAGTATGAGTATACTAAAATCTGGCTTTTGGGAGTAAGATAAATAACATATACATTTTGAGAAAAATATTGTTGATATTTTAAAGAACGTCTTTATAGTTCAAGTTGGTAATGATCAGCTTACAGTAGGCTATGCATACACATATAGGTCTATCCATTATATCCACAATCACGTGACATATACGTCACATATATTCTAGTATTTGTTGTTGTTCCAAAACACTTTCTTACGATCCTTCAAGCTTTTATACTGGTGTCCTAAAGCATATGATTCTTAAACAACACTTGTCTGATCAGTATCTGATGAAGGAATTATATGTAATGTGTAATTTTGGTTTAAAAACAAGATGGCCACATGTATTAATCTGCATTTACATTTTATATGATTATGTTTGCTGTGAAATGTCACTATCATTTGTTTGATTGAGAGATCAATCTATCATTTGTGTGAACTGCTGATAACTGTTAATGATTTCTGCAAATCAGTATAGATGTTTTTTTCTTTATTCTCAGTTCATTTAATCTTAAAATGTATTGAGTATAAATCTTACATTAATGATTTAGTGGTCTTCAAAATATGTGAAAGAATTTAAGGACCATTAAACTCACTTCATAACTTTAATACTGTAGGAATTACTATCATACATTATTGTTAGAATCTCATATGTTGTTGATGGTCTGAAATATGCTGCTGTCATCAAGAATCAGAAGCGAGGTCACAGATGTGTGTGTGTGTGTGTGTGTGTGTGTGTGTGTGTGTGTGTGTGTGTGTCAGACTGACCTGATCTTGGGATCATCTTGACTTGCTCTGGTTTCATGGAGGTGTTTTTCTCCAGTGGAAGAGGAAGTCCTGAGCCTATATTAATCAGAATGGGGCTCTTCTGACTGGAGCTTCTCAGCAGACCATCTCCTCTTCTACAGAGACCGTGAGTTCAGCACTTTTAATGACTCTTTGCCATTTTCAACTGTATTTCTGAATGCCTTAGCATTACATACAGTATATAAGGCAGTTTAGTTGTGGTTTACAATTTATGACTTATAGCAGACAGACTTGTAGAATTAGCTATTCATTGTTTATTATTAGTATATTTTCAGCTTATTCTATTTATGTACTTTAGACACATAGAACTAAGCATTGTGTGTTTTAGGTGCAAAAAATGCATTACAGGAAACTTGTCCAAGTCATAGGCTGATTAATATATGGCATTTGACATGCAGGATCACAGAACCAAACAGTGACTACAAACCTCATTAACTTTAGTTCTGGATTAGATTTAATCACCATTGGTATCACGAGTTATTGAAATTCTTTTTTCCTCAGTTGGTCAGAACAAAAGTGGCAGACTTGTTACTTGTTCTGATGACAATATCAGGTGAAAATTCTTATTTGGGTCATATTTCCAAGACGTAGGCTAGAATCTGTGATTCCGAAGTACAGTATCAAACATTAGATTCATCCGCGCTGAGGAGCCGTGCCGACACACAACCCACGTAAAGGAAATAATTCTGCAAATAACTGCAATTGTAGGTTTCAAACAGAGATGGCGACAAAGCGGCAAATCTTACGGACCAGAGCTTTAAGACACGACTTGTATCTGATATCTGCGTTTACATTAATCCCCTCCCAAACTAGAACAATTCCACTGGTGATCACTTTCAGCAACTCGGTTGACCCTTGTGTTTTGAACAGCCGTAAATGAAAATGATAGTTCATGTTGGGTGGTTCTTGGATTTTAATGCACACCAGCTGTGATTATCCCGTTTATGCCATGATCACTTGAGTTAAAACTGATGAGTTAAAACTGTCATTGATGTTTGCAGTGCAAAATTTGTCTGAACGGATAAAATGACCACAGTTTTCGAAAGTTGTTTTATCTACTGGTCATGAGAGCTGAGTAAAATTACTCACAAAACAGTGACATTATTATCAACTTGCTGAAAATAAAATGTAGCTTTTAGTGGCAAAGATATTTAATTGATAAAATTTAGGAGCCAGCGGCTCAAACCAAGTTTCTGTGCTCCTGAATACTTAATAAAAGAAGCTGAGTTTTTGTGTGAGTGCATGCAGGCAACATCTGCTTCATAATTTGACAAAGTAAAGTTATCTTTGTGGGGAAATGGGTCTCCTCGCCTTGTGATGGCTTGGAATTTCAATGGGAATCAGATTTACCTGTTTAGACGTGGTCAGATGTCCAGATATTGGAGATGTATCTGATTGGATCTCGTACAGATATTTAATTTAACACATGCAACAATATCCGATCTGTGTCACATGTGAGTAAAAAATAGATTTTTTTTTGTGCCAGTGTAAACGCAGACTTAGACACTGTAAGCTTTTTCACTATTTAGGAGATATACTATGAAGCCAATATGATATTATTGTCAGGTTGGTTGGTAATATGTTTAGATGCAATTTTGTATTTCACAGGAACTACCACTGCTGGAATGAGGTGTACATGAAGAGGCTTGATCTGCCTGAAAAATACTCTGGCTGGCAGGTGGTCGACAGCACCCCTCAGGAGACCAGTGATGGTATGATCCTTGCCATAACTCCTGCCACATCATACAAGTACCATAGAAGTACCTTTTTGACCCAAGTTTACATGAGCTATTTTACTTGTCCCATACAGGTCTTTATCGATGTGGCCCAACGTCTGTCAATGCCATCAAAGAGGGAGAGCTCAGCTATCCGTTCGATGCAAAGTTTGTCTTTGCAGAGGTAAGAAGCATGTAAGTGTTCTTTGATGTTTTTACCCTGTAGATTTAATTGACAAGATATTAAAATCTTAGCTATATGCAAACGGACGTGGGAAAAAATATTTTTCCTGTCTTCAGACGAACAGTGATGTGATATACCATAAGTCTGATAAGTCTGGAAAAATTAAGATTATCTATGTAGACTCTGCGTATATGGGAAAGCTCCTTGTGACTAAAAAGAAGGACAGTAGCGAATACGAGGACATCACATCTACCTATAAATACCCAGAAGGTACGTTTCGTTCTATACAAGTCTACAGAATCAAAAAGCAATATGGCATTTAGATCAGGAGAGCTGCATTCGATGTGGCAATGTAATTCAAATTATCGGCCTCTGACATGATTGACACTCTATTTGTGAACTTCAAGAAGTCATGGTGGCCTACAAGGGCTCTTCCTGAGAAAAGATAATCCTTTAAGTGTTTGAAACTAAATTTGGACACGAGTCTTGGAGAGACCAATCATATTTTTGACTAGGAAGTGATTAGGAAGAGCCTTTTACGTTGCTTAGGTTGACATGCTCGACATAATTTAAATCAAGAGCCGTGGTTTACTAATTTGACTGGTTTATAGAGCCTGGTTTATAGAGAACTTCATTTGGATTAAAAGCCTTTAATGTTTATTTATACTGGGTAATTTGATATTACCCTGTTGAAAAAAACAGCATATGCTGGTTAGGTATGTTTTGAAGCATGGCGGCTGGTCTAAACTGGTCCTTAGCTGGTCACGAGCTGGTTTAAGCTGGTCATGTGCTGATCATAAGCAACTAGCTCCTGCTCAGGACCAGCTCAAATCCATCTTATAACCAGCTTAAACCAGCTCATGACCAACTAAGGACCAGCTTAAACCAGCTCAAACCAGCTGCCATGCTTCAAAACATACCTAATGAGCATATGCTGTTTTTTTCAACAGGGTAGAGGGCAGTCAAAACTAAACTGTGTTGTGTTCTGGATTCTTGGAGCAACACTTTAAAAACACAGTTGGTTTCAGTAACACAAGAGCTCTCTATTGACACTTGTGACACTTAACAAAGCCCTTCAGTTATTTGATTATTCAACAGACTTACATGAGGACGCCAAACATCCTATGGACATGTGCACCAAACAATAGTGTTTTGATTGATGTGGGAAGGAGTGGAAAATGCCAATATTTTGACTTCAACCTTCCTGACTCTAGGAAGTCAGTCTCAAGGAGAGAGAGGCCATGCAGATGGCAGAGCATCGTGGAGTTTCTACCAAGGACTACTTGCCACTCACTGAAGCAGGTGTGGATTTCAAGCTCCAGGCTGACACCATCAACATGGGTGACAACCTCAAGCTGACTCTGAACATTAAGAACCAGACCAGCCAAACCTGCACCCTCAGTGCCATCATAACTGGCTGTGTGGTGTACTACACAGGCGTCACTAGCACAACTTTTAAGCATGAAAACAAATCTGCAACTGTGGAAGCCTCAAAGAGTGAGTCAGACACAAGTGTTTCAGTAAAACTGCTCATTATCTTGATTATAACTCTAAGGAATTCTACAGAAAAATAACGGATTATGTCATAGTGTGATCATATTATCATTACAGCTGAGTCCCTGACAATAGATGTCAAAGCTTTGGAGTACATGCCCTACCTTGTGGAACAGTCCAACCTACTCTTCGTGGTGTATGGGCACGTCGAGGAAAATGATGCATCCCTTTCCACGATGAGAGTTGTCACTCTTAATCCTCCTGAACTCGCAATAAAGGTAGTTCACAATTGATATTAAAGGGATAGTTCACCCAAAAATGAAAATTCTGTCATTAATTACCCTCCCTCATGCGCTGAGCCTTGTTTACATTCAGAGGAAAGCACGTGCATGTGTTGTGGTACTCTCCAAAATGGCGCTAGGGTGACACGGAGGAGAAGAATTGTTGAATAAAGTCGTTCCCCTTCAGGAACTCGAGCTGCGTTGAAAACGCTTTGGGAAAGCATCTGCGTGACCACGCTCTGAATCACATGTGAAATCAGTCCAATGGAATGGCGAAACGTCACGGGCGGGGTGACGTAGAGACCAAAGAGCTTAAAAGCGCATCCGAAACAAGCAGCATTAGCTTCTGTTTCAGCAAGCGCTCTGTGTGAAACGTGTCAGTCTTATTTTCTGTTGTTTGTGAAACCGTGCACATTCACCTCTATATGGCGAGGTAAACAGACAGCACTTTCGATCGTGTGTTCTTCTCTGCCCGTGCTAAACATTACGGGTGTGAATGCACGTGATCGCTGTGTTGTTGTTTGGGAGCGGAGCACGTACAGTCCGCTCTCGAGGGGGCTGATTGTGCATCGAACGCTCCGTTCCCGTCGGGCACACTTCGAGGAGTGTGTCCGTGTTTGCAGTCTTTACGGTTCCTGTCCCGCTGTTGCTGAGGGGGGGTTGCATATGAATCTAGCACTCCCTCTCGAGGTTCGGAAGCCCGCATTGTGGTATCTTCCGTCTTTGAGTGAGAGCTCTGTGCTGCAGTTATCTTCGTCTGAGGAGGTTGATGTTGTTGGCAATGTGCACAATCACCTCTATATGGCGAGCTAAACACACAGCACTTTAGATTGTGTGTTCTTCTCTGCACGTGATAAACATTACGGGTGTGAATGCACACGATCGTTGTGTTGTTGTTTGGGAGCGGAGCACACACAGTCAGCTCTTGAGGGGGCTGATTGTGCATCGTGCTCCCGCCGCGAATGCTCCGCTCCTGCTGGGCACACTTCGAGGAGTGTGTCCGTGTTTGCAGTCTTCGGTTTCTGTCCGGCTGTTGCTGAGCCACGGCGGCGATTGGGATCGCATATGAATCTAATGCTCTCTCTCGAGGTTCGGAAGCCCGCGCTGCGGTCTCTTCCCTCTTTGAATGAGAGTTCTATGCTCCAGCTATCTTCCTCCGAGGAGATTGATGTTAGCAATGATGTATATGAGATGGAGGACTCGCCATCTCAATCTTTTGCATATGAAAAGCATACTGCATTTTAGATCGCTCATTTCTCCCTGCCCTCGCTATAATTGGGGGTGGGGATGCACACGATGTATAGATTGATGATTCGCCATCTCAATCTTTTGAATACGAAAAGCATACTGCATTTTAGATCACTCGTTTCTCCCTGCCCTCACTATAATTAGGGGTGGGGATGCACGCGATTTATGTGTGGTTTGTTTTGGAGCGGAGCACGCACAGTCAGCTCTTGAGGGGGCTGGCTGTGTTCATTCATAAAATGTCTCTTAGTGTACAAGTGTGCATTACCTTGGATGTTTAGCTCTGCTCCCGCTTCTTCTCGAGGGAAGAAAGTCTTATGCAATGTAGAATGGAGTGGCTTGTGCGTTGCATGCATTATGGGTCTGCAGCAAATAATGTAGGGGGAATCTGTGAGCAGACGGGAGGTTCCTTTTCTCTCTCTTTCCCCCAAACGTGTGCAAATGTATAAATGTGTTTGCAGGATATTAATCACGATTCTTTTATATTACATCATATATTATAATCAGACCGTGTTCACTTGTCTGGTTGTTTAGCTGCAAGTCTGAGGAATTAAATGATGAATATTCATCTGGCTTTGAGAAGTTAGATATATATATATATATTATTCAGCAGAGGGATCGGAGACGGGCCTCACCCTTTCTCCTCCCTCACTCTCTAAATACAGCGCTCTCTTGGGATATATAAAAAAAATCTCAAGTTAGAGCATGATGTTATACCTCTCTTCCTCTGAGGAGGTTGATGTGGTCAGCAAAGTATGAAGAGTTGGTATGTTGGGACCTACCGGTTTTTCCTGTCTCCACACGGAGGTGTTGAGAGCATGGGTTTAACCATTTTTTTTATTCCAACTCATCTGCCCTTTTTAAAAAATTCTATTTGACTGGCTCAATGAGTAGGTTTATAGGTCGATGTCTAAGGTGGGACAGACACCTGCGGGCTATATGTTCCCTATTGCAGCATCACCCCTAGGCCCTGACATTTTCCAAAGCAGGACACAGGTCTCAGGGGCTGCTGGGCGGGAGCAGCCCTAGCCGTGTTCCAGCTCCTCATGCGGGGAGCATCGCTTCTCATACTCCCCCAGTATATCTGGAGTCAGAGCGGCGCTCCCGGGCTGAAGGTTTTAAGCAGAAAGTGGATCTGCGGACCATCATTCTCGCTAGATAGTCTTTGACTAAAAGGACACCTACGGCCCAGGACTTCTGAGGGTGTACACCTCATCATCTCTGGGGATGAGCGGTGTATACCTCATCATACGGTGCCTGTCTCTCCTCAGTGCCCTCAGGAGACCGGCCTGTCCGATCCTGCCACCCCCGGTGTTTCAGGGCACAGCCGTCTCCAGCGAGCGCATCTCTCCGCATACGCCCGGAAACGTAGCGGTTCTGGGAGGCTCGCTACCTCTAAGGAGGTCTCCAGAGCAGCTAGTTCGGCCATCCCCTGCCGGTCCTCTGATTCAGGGCACCGGGCTAGCCGCTCCCTGCCACCCCCGGTGTTTCAGGGCACAGCGGTCTCCAGCGAGCGCATCTCTCAGCATCCGCCCGGAAACGTAGCGGTTCTGGGAGGCTCGCTACCTCCTAGGAGGTCTCCAGAGCAGCTAGATCGGCCGTCCCCTGCCGGTTCTCCACTTCAGGGCACCGAGCTAGCCGCTCTAAGTACACCAGAGGCCAGTCTCGAGAGACTGGTTCCCTTAGTAGGTCACCTGGCGGTGTGGCAGCCCCTGCCAAACGTATCTCATTGGGTCCTGCCCCGAGCAGGCTCTGGTTGGGTCAGTCTAAGTCTTCCAAGTAGATGACTGGTCTGAGGACCATCATTTTCAATAGGAGACTTCAGCCAAAAAGTCCTGATGCCAATGGCTCAGGACTTCTGAGGGCAGGCCCCTCTAATGGGACCTTATTGTAAAGTGTTACCTATTGTTCTTTCGTTCATTTGAACGTTAATCTTTTGCACTCTAATCTTGAAATACTTGTTTACTTTTATTTTTTGTTTAAAATAAAGTCTTTCTTTAGTAAACGACCTTTAATTAAGTTATGTTTATGTTTAATAAAGATATTTAACTGGTTAGGAGGACAACACTTTTTTTTACTTACTAAATTATATAGGCTATATTGTGATAAAACCATATACCGTGACAAAAGCTTCAACAACTATTGTGAAAATTTGATATGTCACATACCTAATGCACATACAATTGAATAGGACTATAAATAATTACATAATTAGGCTATGCAATTCAGTGCATGGTCCCTTTAAATGCTAATGAGCTCTGCACACCCCGCCCCTCTGTACTGTGTGGTGATGAGCCATTCTCATGAGACTGTAAACTTTAGCATTCGTCGTGGAACTTGCTAACTAGCACATTATTAGGAAAGGCGATTTGCAAAGATTCATAAAAAACCTTATACTCACTTCTTCTGGAGGTGAAGCTGGATCACGAATGATTCGCGTGAACATAGACACATTAAGGTAGATTGGGGGGCTCATTCCCTTCAAAAACAAACATAATCCACTGTGTCTTCAGCGGCTCAGGTGTCAGGAGTAAATGATGACTGCTGCGTTCATTATTACATGCATCCAACAACAGATTACTCAGTCGCTTAGGAGACATTCTTGTCTACAACTGCTCCGGCGTCGAAACAATGGCGAACTGTTGACAGCTCACTCAGGGTGGGTCTGTGATAAAAAGTGAAGTCGAAGCCGGATCTGCGGACCGTCCTTCAGGCTAAGAATGCCTTGGCCAAGAAGCCTTGATGTTTATGTTCCAGGGCTTCTGAGGGCAGGCCCCTCTGGGGAAGAGTAATGTAAACCTCATCATACAGTGCCCGTCTCTCCTCAGTGCCCTCAGGAGACCGGTCTGTCAACCCTGCCACCCCCGGTGCTTCAGGGCACAGCGATCTCCAGCAAGTGCATGTCTCAGAATCCGCCTGAAAACGTAGCGATTCTGGGAGGCTCGCTACCTCTAAGGAGGTCTCCAGAGCAGCTAGTTCGGTTGCCCCTGCCGGTCCTCCGCTTCAGGGCGCCGAACTAGCCACTCCAATTACACCAGAGGTCAGTCTCGAGAGAATGATTCCCTTGGTAGACTTTCTGGCAGCGTGGAAACTTCTGCCAAATGTCTCACAATGGGTCCTGCAGCCTGTAGGCTCTGGTAATGGAACAGAAAGTAAACACTCTCTTGAGGAAGGAGGTCATCGAGGTGGTCCCTCCTCGTGACAGAGTCTGGGTTCTACAGCCGGTACTTCATCGTTCCCAAGCAGAAAGGCGAAGGTTACCAATATCGGGTTCTTCCGTTCGGTCTGGCACTCTCACCCCACACTTTCACCAAGTGTGTGGATGGCTGCTCCGGATCCTTTGCGACTCCAGGGCATTCACATACTGAATTATATCAATGATTGGTTGATACTAGCTCAATCAGAGCGGTTGGCGGCTCGGCATCAAGATGTCGTCCTCATCCATATAAAAGAACTGGGGTTGTGACTAAACGCCAAGAAAAGTGTGCTTTCTCCATTACAGAGAACCATTTTTCTGGGCTAGTGTAGGATTTGACCATGATGCAGGCATGTCTGTCTCCTGCTCTGATCGAGTTGATCCTCACAGCAGTCAAGAGAGTGAGAGAAGGCCAGTCACTCACTGTCAAACAGTTCCAGGAACTGTTGGGTTTGATGGCAGATGTGTCCAACGTGATACCTTTTGGCCTGCTGTACATGAGACCCTTGCAATGGTGGCTCAGGACCAAAGGGTTCTCCCCGTGGGGCAACCCACTTTGCACGATCAAGGTCTCGCGGCGACCTTGGTTCCTGTTACAAGGCCCAGTGCTGGAGACTCGTTGTTGTCACGTATGCTAACGACGGATTCCTCCCTCATGGGCTGGGGAGCGTACATGAGTGACCGCTCCACCCAGGGTCTATGGGGAGGTCACCATCTCACGTGGCACATGAATTGCCTGGAGATGGTGGCCGGGTTTCAAGCTCTGAAACACTTTCTCCCGGACCTGAGAGGCCATCATGGGCTGGTTCGCACAGACAGTCAATATCAGCTGACAGTCAATACAGTCAAGGCAGGGGCTGAGGCTCGGGGAATGGAGGCTCCACCCTGAGGTGGCGGAGCAGATTTGGAAGAAGTTCGAAAGCAAGCCCAGGTGGACTTGTTTGCATCTCAAGAGACCTTACTTTGTCCCCTCTGGTTCCTCCTCTCACATCCAGCTCCTCTCAGACTGGATAATATGGTTCAGACATAGCTGAGGCTGCGTCTGTACGCATTTCTCCCGATTGCTTTGCTCCCGGGAGTTCTGGAGAGAGTTCGCCGGGATGGGGTGCGTCTCCTAAGTTAGTAGCTCCGTACTGGCCTGGCCAGCCATGGTTTGCGGACCTGGTCCTCAAGACTCTCCATGGGAGATTCCCATCAAAGCGGGATCTCCTCTCTCAGGCAGGGGACACCATCTTTCACCCCAGTCCGGAGTTGTGGAAACTGTGGGTGTGGCTCCTGACGGGGCACAACTCGTAGCTTCCGGTCTCTCAAATAAGGTTGTTGAGACCATACTCCACTCCAGAGCTCCCTCCACAAGGAAACTGTACTCTTTGAAGTGGGTTGTGTTCACATCATGGTGCAGAAATCGCCAACTGCTCCCAGTTAACTGCCCGGTTGGTTCAGTTCTGGAGTTCCCAGAGGGAATGAGACGCTGCGTCGCATTGCCATACTTCCTGCATCCCTGTGAGCGACTTGCTTCAACTTATCAGAAGCTAATGCTGCTTGTTTCGGATGCACTTTTAAGCTCTCTGGTCTCTACGTCACGTAGACGCCAGTGACGTTTCGCCATTCCATTGGACTGATTTCACACTCCCTCCACAAGGAAACTGTACTCTTTGAAGTGGGTTGTGTTCACATCATGGTGCAGAAATCGCCAACTGCTCCCAGTTAACTGCCCGGTTGGTTCAGTTCTGGAGTTCCTGCAGGAACGATTATCCGCAGGTTTGACCCCCTTCCACCTTTAGAGTGTTCATGGTGGCCATAGCTGCTTACCACGTCCCTTTGGGTGGTCAGTCACTGGGGCGAAACCCGTCGGTACATGTTTCTTTGTTGTGCTTGAGGCCAGGAGAAGTATGGTACCGCTCCAGACTTTCAGGTGCATCTGTCTTAGTTGTGCTCGCCATGATTTCACACTAGACAGGCATTTGTCAGTATGGTGGCGTGGGCATACTCGTT
Source organism: Sinocyclocheilus anshuiensis (assembly GCF_001515605.1). Lineage (NCBI taxonomy): Eukaryota > Metazoa > Chordata > Actinopteri > Cypriniformes > Cyprinidae > Sinocyclocheilus > Sinocyclocheilus anshuiensis. The sequence continues at coordinate 286,184 of NW_015548213.1, read as the reverse complement.
CCCAAAGCATTTTCAACGCAGCTCGAGTTCCTGAAGGGTAACATCTCTAGGTTACGTATGTAACCCTGGTTCCCAGAGGGAATGAGACGCTGCGTCGCATTGCCATACTTCCTGCATCCCTGTGAGCGACTTGCTTCAACTTATCAGAAGCTAATGCTGCTTGTTTCGGATGCACTTTTAAGCTCTCTGGTCTCTACGTCACGTAGACGCCAGTGACGTTTCGCCATTCCATTGGACTGATTTCACATGTGATTCAGAGCGTGGTCATGCAGACGCGTTCCCAAAGCGTTTTTTACGCAGAGTCTCGTTCCCTCGGGGAAGCAGGGTTAAATACGTAACCTAGAGACGTTATTTTTGTTTTCTTTGCACAAAAGTATTATAGTACCTTCGTAAATTTACGTTTGAACCACTGATGTCACATGGACTGTTTTAACGATGTCTGTACTACATTTCTGTGCCTTGATCGTGGTAGTTCTCTTGCTGTCTATGCAGGGTCATAGAGCTCTCGGATTCCATCAAAAATATCTTAATTTGTGTTCCGAAGACGAATGAAGGTCTTATGGGTTTGGAACAACATGAGGGTGAGTAATTAATGACAGAATTTTCATTTTTGGGTGAACTATCCCTTTAATTTGGAAATATTTCAGAATATAATGAACATTCTGTAATAATTTACTCACCCTCATGTTGTCCCAAACCTGTATTTATTCATCGATCGACTGACTTTCATTCAAAGCACAAAAACAGTTGAAAGTAACTAATTAAACTGGACCTTAATAGAAAAAAGATTTATTGTTCATTACTATAAAACACAACACATTCCATACACCTGTCTTTAAATTTGAGAACTTCAGGGGTGCAGTTTTCACAATCATTCTTTAAGTTTTAATAACAATTGGTAAAGCTGAGTTATGTTGCATTCAATTTCTCATGCCAAGTTCGTATTTACGAGTTAGGAAGTTGTAATTACAATGTCATATGCATGTACTTTTTATACAAAAAGTTGGCATTAAACAGAAGTTGTGACAGTCTTTTTTCCATATTGTGGTGTATGAAATGTATTCTAGAACAAGAAAACTGTAGCATGGGACTTGATTTTGTCCATCGGGAATTGATTGGATTGTTTGATCAATGTCATTTGCTATTGCTGCGGTCTCACACGAATGACAGTTTATCCTGCCATCGGGCCAGTAAAAATGTCATCAGAGAAGAGATGTCATTGCAAGAGGAAGGGGAAGTTTTTTGATTAAGGAGTATGATTAAGATTTTAGGGGTCATTCATGTGTGGAAAATGGTGGCATTGTGAAAAGTTGGGATATTTTTATATCTTATCATATTTTCATGCAACATAATGAATGACTTGCATCCGAGTCAACGAGATGGAGGGAGGTTAGATAGGGAAGGGCATTAAAAAAAGTAGTAGAACAGAGCTATGATGGTTTCTGCTGACTTTTGTCATATTGCTTGCATCTGGTGTAGACAGGGATTCAGTTTCTTTAGCAATAACTCAGTGACATCTGCTGGATGGGAGTTGCACTACAAATAATATTTAAGTTGAGTTTTATTTATTATTATTTCTTATCTTAGTTACCATTTTCCAAACTTACCTTTATAATTGCACAAAGAGCTTTGTAAAAGCAATACATGTTTGTTGCTGCTCTACATTATAATTTATCTACAGATGACTGGATCTCCCCGGGTTGGCAAGGAAGTCATAGTCAGTGTGGATTTCCAGAATCCCTTTAATTTCATCCTGCAAAAGGTTCAACTCCGCATTGATGGACCTGGTCTGATACTGACCAAATTGAAACATTACAGGTAAACTTTATATTTATATCACATTGGCAGGTGAAATAAAGCAAACGCAAATAGATGTTGCAATAACTACTACACCATACCCATAAACACGTCCAGACATATACAAAGACAAATGAAGTATTTCTTTTTTGTGCATATACACTATATCCATATACATTAACTTATTTAATTTATTAATTCATTTATTAAAATAAAAACATAAAAATATAAAAACATAGAAAACTAAATACACCTTTTGACTGAATTCTCTAAATATTTAGTCTCTTTTGTGTGTGTTTCCACTTGCAGTCAGATATTACCTGGTGCCTCAGTGAAATACAAAGTGTCACTGTTCCCTCGATCTCCTGGGAAGAAGGTGCTGATGGCGTGTCTAGACTGCCCTCTACTGAGACAGGTCACCAATCAGCTGGAATTTGAAGTTGTGCAAGACTAGAGTGAGACTGGGAACAAGATAGAGAAAAGACAGGGAAAGAGGAACCGAAGAGAAAACACAATTGCAGAATTCCCTGTACCATTGCTTTGCTTTGCTTCACTAAGCAAATATGTTTTTACCAAGAATTAAATAATTAAATGTTACATCTCAAATTCCTCCTGATCACCCAACTGAATTTAAAAGAATAGTTCGCTCCAAAATGACACAGACTCTCAAATTTTTCCAAATCTTTATGACTTTGTTCTGTGGAACACAACAGATATTTTGAAAAACAGAACAGAAATGTATACAGGTTTGGACAACATGAGGGTGAGTAAATGATGACAGAATTTTCATTTTTGGCAGAACTATCCCTTTAAATCAGCAAGTGTGAGAACTATAATAAATAATGACATCCATTGAAATCCCTAGTGATCTACAACATAGCTAACTTGTGTTTTGTTTGGGGAAATGTTTTCTCTGGTTGGAAGGAATCTTAACTAACTTACTGTATTAATCACAGTGTATTGTTGTTTTACTGTGCTCTAATGCCATTGACTATGTTTTACTAATGCAAATTAACAATAAATGCTTAGCCTGAAAGCTTTTTGATGGACTGAATTATTTATTTCAATTTTCATTTGGACACCAACACTCATATTTGCGTACAAGATATTTAAAATTATTTATAAGAACTGTCATCATTTAGCCTAGTACTCACCTAATGTCATTCCAAACCTGCTTGATTTTATTTTCTTCTGTGAAACAGGAACAAAAAAAGGTATTTTTTAAAAATGTGCGTTGAATGTGTTGTACTGTTGCTTAACAACGCACCGATTGTTTAGCTGATAAAACGGTCTTTGCTGTCTTTGATATCCCACAAGGATAGTAATTGGTCGTCTTTTATTGGTGGCTTGTTAAAACCTCTAAATCCTAATGCAGTGTGTTCCAAAACACACTACAGAAAGCCATTATTTCTAAATGGTTTTAATGTTTAATTGTTGATGGTTTGTAATTTTGTAATTTGTAGTGGAAACCATTAGAATTTCTGTGATGGTTTCTATTTTTCTTTTCTAGAAGGGTTTGGTGGTCAGTGTGTAAATGTATGTTTATGTTCACATTACTTTTGTATGAAGACATCTACATTGGCAAAAGTCAATTATGCGAAATTTAAAACATAAATATTGCGAAATAAATGCTTAATTGACCATATGCACAGAGCGCTATTTAGAACTTCCAGATAAAGATAAGCCAGCTCGTAATCTTCCGGTGAAGCTCATTTTATATGTGCTATAGGTAGAAACTCTCACAGAAACCTCTCCTGCCTCATTCTTATCAGTAACTGAGAAACAAAATAATTGCAACACCGTAAATATCAATAGCGGAATTAACATACAGTTTCATGTTCTTAAAGAACATCTAATTTTATATGCCGAGTCTGGTAATCCCAGGAAAGTACACAGCAAAATCCCCAGAGTTAAATCAACTCTGCTCAGAGTACATATTGTCCCAATCTACAGAGTGTTAAAGTAACACTGAAGCCGAGTTAAAGTTAATGGGATAATTAAGCAATTAATTAATTGATGAGTGAGCATTATTAAAGAAAACCGCGTTGCTGTCTATGCAGGGTCTGAGAGCTCGGTTTGGAACGACATGAGGGTGAGTAATTAATGACAAAATTTTCATTTTGGGGTGAACTAACCCTTTAAGTCTGTCACTCATATCCTTGTTCGTCTGCGTTGAACTCATATGGCGTCTAACCTGATTGAGATGTATTAAATGGTATACATTTTAAACTACAAATTAAACTACGAGAGAGAACATGTGTTTTCCCTCAAATTACAATATAACGTGTGGACTTAAAGGTGACGTATCATGAAAATCTGACTTTTCCAGGTTTTAAGTGCTATAATCAGGTCCCCGGTGCATCTACCAACCAAGGAAACGTGAAAAAAATTAACCTAGTAACTTTGTTTTGGGAAGCCTTTTTCTGCAAGCCTCTGAGAACACGAGCGCGTCTGATTTCGCTCCTTTGGTGACGTGGCAAAGGGATCTCATTATAATATTACCTCCCCTTAATCTGTAAACTTCCACTCACGGCGCTGTCATTATGATTTCGCAAGCAACAACGGTGTACCAGCTCTAATGCCATGGTGAAAGTTTGAGCAAAACATGCTAACTGTTCAGTGGTTGGCTGCACAGATGAGCACAGAACACTGTTTAGATCTAAAATAAACATGCAATTTATTTCCCAGCTGTTTACCTTCACAGACATAACCCACTGTTTTTTGTAACTCATGTGTGTTTTTAACGTAAACTTGTGTGTGAATGAGAACTTAGTTTAGTACTCACATGCTGTGACAGCCGCTTTCTGTGCGTGTGCTTCGGATGTGTGCGCTCAGAAAACCGTATATCAGAAGTTTAAACATATGTTTTAAAACGCATGATTTCAGCACAATAAACATGATAATCAGAACCAAAAATTATCATGTTTATCGATAATGTTTTTTAGCAAGTAGGAGCAGTAATGGCGCAGCTCTATTCTGGAAAAGGGGGCGGGGAGCAGCAGCTCATTTGCATTTAAAGAGACAGGCCCGAAAAACAGCCTGTTTCTGCTTCCACTCAAAATAGTCATTTTCGAAATGATATAACAAAAGATCTGTGGTGTATTTTGAGCTGAAACGTCACAGATACATTCTGGGGACACCAGAGACTTATATTACATATTGTAAAAAGGGGCATAATATGTCTCCTTTAAGTTTGAATTTATGATACTGACGTTATAGAGAAGAACGATCCTCACATTCTACCCGTACAAATCTTCAGTGACAGGGCATTGCCTAAAAGTAGACAAATGTTTATAACAGAACGAGTCATATTCCATGAATTCCCGGGTTTTTTTTCGCCCTCTTGTGGTTTATTATTATTATTATTATTTTTTATTCTACTGCATCAAATGGTACGTGGTTGTGTTCGCTGTCGGTTTAAGCATGCATACAGACCTTTGAACAATGTTATTTCTTTATCAACACAGTTTCGTTTAAGGGTGCTTTGGAAACAGATCCTTTCTGACTTTAAATTGAAATAGAAAGCCATAGAACAAGGCAACATAACATTTCCAGTAGCCAATATGCAACTGTAATGAGTTAGGCCTATATATGTTTTTGTTCTTTTTTAAGGATAGCATCTCACACATCCTGACTTCTAAAAACTAGTTTAAAGTCTCAGATGTAGCAACAATTCACACAGTAATTTATTTTAATCCATCCATTTTACCTAGTTGAACTTGAATGAGAACACAGTCTCATATGTTTGCTCTAATCATTTTTAATAGGTTATTCATAACAACAACAACAACAACAACAATAGTAGGCCTAATACATTAATAATAAAACATTAGCTCAGCATTAGCTACATGCAAATGTAGTTATTTTATGATTATTTTGTTTGTCCATGAATGTGAACAGTAGTAGTAAGCCTTTACTCCTCTTCTACAGAGCACAAATGGTCAGCAGGTATTTGTATAAATGTATGTATAAAACACATCCAATTTCATAATGGTATTATACGGACCCATGTCATAATCATGGAGCACTGCATGGTCCATTCCAGCAGCAGACTTTTGTAATTCATAATACTTTCACAACCTAGAAAACAACCAATATAGCATTGTGTTAGAAAAGACCTGAATTTATTCACTAGTGGGCATTAGTACAAACTCCTCCTGCGGGTCACACGTCTGCTCAGAGCATTAGTGTTTTCAGGTACAGCTCAGTGGATGTGTTCTGAACGTCTCCAGCAGTTCTGTGAAGTATGGAGTACGCGAAAACCTTGGTTCCCACATCTCTGATGAGGTAAGAGACTATTAATATTTTAGGTTTCAGTGTTAGAGGTCAACGGGATTTTTGGGGAGTCTCTTGGTTATTTGTGTAAATACAAGCTTGAAATTCTTTATAGAATTGTTGTATTATTTTAAATTTTATTTAATCTCTTAATAGTAGCACTAATTAATAGTACACAATAGTAACATTCATTAATGCAAGTCATGACAGCCTATGTTTTCCATTATTTTAACTCAAACCATTTTAAACAATTTCAACATGATTTTTTAAGTTACACACGGTTCAACTTGATTTTTTATTAAAGTCAGTTTTGATATTAAGTTGAAATGACTTATAAGGAAATGTTTTACAGTAACATGAACTAACAATAAACAATACAGCATATATTAATCTTGTTAAATGGTGATGTCTACATCTGCTAATACATTTTTAACATTTCAAATGGTATACATTAACAATGTTTTAAGAGCAAACACATTAATTAACAAGGAACATTAATATATTTCTAAATTAGCATTAAGCTATATTGTTCATTGTTAGTTTTTGATATGCAACAAATTGACCCTTATTTTAAGGTATTACCTTTTTAATTTAAAATTCATCATGCACACATCAAATAATTAAACCCCTGTAAGTGAAATACTATAAAACTACTGTGAAAGTGATCTGTACTCTGCTAGGAAAGTGTTTTTATCAAGCATTGCATTATTGCTGCAGTAGCAGACGCAGTAAACAGTTCTTTTCCTGTTTATATAACCATAACTCTTAACAAACAAGCTGTTATTTCTGGAATTCAGACAAGCTGTAGCTTTAGATTTACCCCTGAATGGTGCATACTACATTAAAGGTGCATATTAGTAGTTTAAAGAACATATCAAGGAAATCGCCCCAGTGACAGTTTTGTACCTTTTTCCTAATAGACTATCCTGAGATTGCAGGTCTAGTTTTGACGTTAACCACATTTAGACAACAATTATTTCTCTGTGCCATATTAAAGGGTCAGCTCTGATGGTGTGTTGATGTGGTGCTGTAGGTCTGTGTCGTCGGTGCAGACGTCTCTTGCCCATCCTCAGACCCGTCCATACAAGGTCTGCACGCAGAACCGCCGCAGGAGGAAAGGCTTCACCGCCAGCTCTCTAGCAGACCTCATGGAGCAGGTCAGATCTCTGGATGTCGTGTAAGATGCTGCATACTGTAGCAGGTGTTCTTTACAAGTTACACTAATATTTAGTTAGTTAGTTATACACTAATATTCAATGCTGCATTTATGCAAAAAAAAAGAAAAAAGAATACAATAAAAACAGCATCACTGTGAAGTGCATTATTGTGATGTATTATTACCATTTATATAACTGTTTTCTATTTTAATGTATTTTAAAATGTAATTTATTTCTGTCATGGCAAAGCTGAATTTTCAGCATTTATTTCCAACAAAATGTTTACAAAATTTAATGCAACCTTGCTGAATTTATTAATTTCTTTCAGACAAACAAATACATACAAATTTGATTGACCCCACGGAATGGTAGTGCATTTAAATTTATTATTATTATTATTTGAGTTTCAAAAAATAAAAAAGCTAAAAAGGCTTTGAAACAATTTTCACTAAGAAATTGCTAGTAAATTTCATGAATAACTACAAAAATGGCAAGTAACACAGTAGAAAGTAGAAAGACTGAAATTTCTCGTAAAATGTACTCTAATAATCGTTGTTTTATTTACAACTCATTAATTTTGTTTATGCTTGCCGATCCAGAAAATCTGATTTTCATTTATTTTGCAGTCATCGAAAACATGCAGTATCAAATGATTTAAAAATATGGAAGAGTCTTAGTAATGCGCAATACAAAATATTAAAAGTCATGGAAATATGTAATGTGAATATATGTATTCCTAAAATATTTAGTGACTCTCTGTGCAGTTGTGCATGCAAGCCCACATGATAACATCAGTTTATTCATTGAGCTTCAGTCAGATCTTACTGGAGATTTCTAAATTAATTAATATACTAAATATAATCGTTTGTACCAATTGCACGGCTTGGTACATGACATACAAAGTTAAAACACAAAGTCATATGTGGAGTCCTAATATCTCTCTCTACAGGTGGCCAGTTCTTTCTTGATAACGTGTCAGTTCCTCACACTTGTGCTGGAGGATGATGGGACGGTGGTGGACTCTGAGGCTTTTTTTCAATCTCTGCCTACAAATACAGCATTCATGGTCCTGGAGAAAGGGTAAGCGTGGACCACCAATGAACTGGTACAGCAGTTATATGCATTTTTAATTTGTAATTTAACAAAATTTTAAAAAGATTTTTAACTAAGTTATCTTCATTATCTGCATTATATTCAACAAGACAAAATATTATTTTGAAATAAATAGTCTACATAAATAAACAAACAAATAACTTGTGGAAAAAAAAAGTTTCAATATTTTATCTACCTGCGCATCATGTGGCTATTAACTGACATATGGGAGAAATGTGAACATGCAAATGTGTTGTTAAATTACTGAAATATTAATTAGGGATAGTTCACCCAAAAATAAAAATTACACCATGATTTACTCACCATCAAGCCATCCTAGGTGTATTTGGGGGGCGGGGGTTGAGATAGAAGAAAGTCTTATACACCTATGGTTTGAGGGTGAGTGTGTTGTTTCATTTGCAGCTGTTAATTTATCAGTTTTGTTGATTCGAAGCTTTCACCAGCATTTGTTATTTAAAGCTTATTCATTTAATCATTGCAAGAGTTATATTTGCTGAAACGATCTTTGTGTTTTTGCTCCACTAGGGTGCAGGCTTGCATTTACCCCAAACGCTCATGACATAATAGCTCGTTTCAATCTGTGCCAATCATTGCCCTCAATCCATATTTCACAGGTTCTGCCAAGTTTCAGACAGCCAAGAAGAAGTGGAATTGCTAAATTGAGCTTTGACCTGTACAAACTGAACCCAAAGGATTTTCTGGGATGCCTCACTGTTAAAGCCACACTCTATGAAATATACACACTCTCATATGACATCAAGTGCACCAGAGCCAAGTACTTTCTGAAGTAAGACACACACACACACACACACACACACACACACACACAAAGATTTCCTATCGCCAGGCTGCAGTATGAATAAAATGAATGTTTGTCTGGACAATCATATGTGACCCTGGAGCACAAAAGCAGTAATAAGTAGCACAGGTATATTTGTAGCAATAGCCAACAATACATTGTATGGGTCTGAATTATACATTTTTCTTTTATGCCAAAAATCATTAGGATATTAAGTAAAGATAATGCTCCATGAAGATATTTTGTACATTTCCCATACTGTAAATATATCAAAACTTAATTTTTGATTAGTACTATGCATTGCTAAGAACTTCATTTGGACATCTTTAAAGGCGATTTTCTCAATATTTAGATTTTTTTGCACCCTCAGATTCCAGATTTTCAAATAGTTGTATCTCAGCCAAATATTGTTCTCAATTTCGACCCTTATGACTGGTTTTGTGGTCCAGGTTCACATATAAGCTATAAGCATATACAGATGGATCTGACTATTAGTGAAAATGCTTCTATTCTTCTTTCATCGTTTAACACAGATGTTTTTCCCATTAAAAATTATGTAAATCAAAGAGCAATCTGGGATTACCATGGTATGGAAAGTGTTCCTTGTTGTTCATGTACTAAAAGGTCTGTCTTTTCCCTCTCTTTTTTCCTTCTTCAGGTCTTTATTGTGGTGTTTCATGTACATGGCCAAACTGGTGGGTCAGGTTCTGCTGTACGGCTCTGCGTATGTGTTGCGGTATATTGGGGATGAGGAATCCTCAAGCTAAACAGATCAGATCGAAATAGTGGGAAGAAATGAATACTGCACTCATTTTTTAGTTTTTGCTTAGACAAATATCAATATATTTTTGTCCTTTTATGTGGCTTATTTCATAACTGCTTATTTCTAAAATGTACTGTGAATAAAAAAAAATTGTGAACTAAATGAGAACTGAATATTTTGCATGTCATCTTTTATCAGACTTGTGCTAAAATGATCTGCAGTTGAACTTGTTGTGTGACTGCATTTTTAAAAGACTTTATCTGATTTACTTATCCATCAGAATGAAACTCCCAAAAGTCAAAATGCTACAAAATGATGCAAGCACATTTCCGCATTGGAATAATAATAATAATAATAATAGTAATAATAATAATTATAATAATAATAATAAAGTAAACTGTGACTCTTTTTCTCGCAATTGAGTTTCTATCTCACAATTATGACTTTGTGATATAAAAAGAATTGCAAGAAAAAAGTCAGAGTTGCGAGATATAAACGTACAATTCTGAGAAGAACAAAAGAGTCAGAATTGCTTATAAAAAATGTTTTCCTCAGTTCTGAGTTTATATCTAGCAATTCTGTTTTTTTTTTCCTGTAGTGGAATAAAAATAAAGTTAAATACAACTTTTTATCTCAAAATTCTGACTTTCTCGCAATTGCGAGTTTATATCTCACAATTCTGAGATATATATATATATACAAAAAAAAAATAAAAATCAGAATTCAGAGAAAACAACTCTGAATTTTGAGATAAAATGTTGTCATTACCTTAAAAAAATAAATAAAAATGTAACCACGTACTAGTAACCACGTGATTACTGATATCAAAAATAAAGGTTTTTACTAGTAAGAATTGTATTTCTGATATGTGAAATTGGAATTTCAACTAGTAAGAAATTAGCTCTTGATATCAACAATTGATTTTGAATGGCAGCCTATGGTGACATTTAACTAGTGAAAATACAATTACAGATATCAAGAATTAACATTGTTACTAGTAGAAATCTAATTCCTGATATCAAGAATGAACATTTTAACTAGTAAAAATTGAATTGTTGATATCAAGAATTCATATCCTGAGAAAGAATAAAAGTCAAAACGGCTTGCCATACCTTCACTGTAAAAAAAAATCCGTAAAATGTACGTTATAAAACCTGCAGCTGTGGTTGCCGGAATTTTACAGTAAAAAATACGGTAGCAACATTTTAGGTTTTACGGTTTTAACTTAAATTTACAGTTAAATACCGTAATTTCATTAACTGATATATTGTTAATATACCAACCTATTGAAGTACTGAAATCTGTTTTGTACCTTTGTAATACACTGATAACCACCAAAAGCAGGTGGTGATGAGAAAGTCACATGATGAACCAAAGCCCATCACAAGCAGCTTTTAAATAATAACATATATAGAAGGCGCACAGTGTCATTCACACAAACACTAAACACCATCATGGTAACACACATGAAACTGAAATAATGCAATAAACATTCATTTAACAACATTAGGTGTAACACACAACCCTAATATACAAAACTGATAAGAAAAAACTAAGAAGAAACATAGTTATTTCAACAAAAAAACATCAAATTTGAAATGTAACGCAGGGAATTCTGGGAATGTCAATTTACGGTTATTCACTGTAAATTATACGGTCTTTTTCACTTCCAAAAACGGTATACTACCGTAAAATTAATGTCCAATACATGTAATGTCCAATACAGTTTTTCACCATATATAGTAGGGGAATTTACCGTTAACCATTTAACAGGTTTTTACTGTAGCACTTTTACAGTCTTTTACCGTTAAATTCACGGTCATTTTTTACAGTGTGCCGTGCTGAGCGCTATAGCCTAGTATGCAGAGAATCTGAACCGTCGCGCTTTATCACACAGTTCAGTTTGGGGACACTGTCTGAAATGACATCTAAACTAACGCAAAACCACTGTGACACATCTAGTTCTGGGAAGTCATCAGCGACGAGCACGGCATCGATGCAGCCGGCAACTATGTGGGTGACTCAGTCCTGCAGCTTGACAGAATTAATGTATACTACAACGAGGCGTCCTGTAAGTATGTGTGTCAGTGTGTGAGTATGATATCAGTGTGCTTGTCTCTCCTCCTCTCAAACTCACAATGACCTTAAACGTTTGAACGGTGTATCTACGGCCAACGATGGCGAGGAAGCATTTGAGGATGAAGAGGAAGAGGTGAACGAGTGAACGACAGATGCATTTTTGCTGTTTCTTTTCTGTTGTTTTTTAAGCTGCGATTTTTACTTTTTGTATGTGGATGACTGAAGTCCTAGTAAACAAACAATGCTTGCAATAAATGCTTTTTGAGGACCATATACATTTGTACTGTGAATATTTTTGTTTTTTATAATTATTATTAATTGTTATTATTATTATTTATAAATATTTGGTATTATATACAGTACACTTGGACTTGATTAATTTATTAATGGTGCTAATAATAAGTACTGAACTGTTTGAATCAAATTATTAATTAAACACCACTTAAAAATGTCTTCCAAATATTATATATTTTTACTATAGTGTCTTATTTGATATTACAATCAAAGTTAATATATTTTAAATGTATTAAATTGCAGCTTTATCGTCACAAATGTGCAACTATGAATATATTTAAATACATGGCATTCAAGTTTCAATAAAAATGACATTAAAGTATATTTTAGTTTATCATAAATTCTTGTCAGTATATTTGGCAGTACTTAAACCATATTTCAAAGGCAATAGAATTACAAAATTACATATACAGTAAAAATATACTTAAGTCCAACTTAAGTGGGTCAAAAAGCGCTCTAAAGTTTAGCAAATTGCATTTAATATCAATTTAAACTATAACGCATTTTCATTCCATTGCAATTAACATGCAATTCAGTGCCCGAAAACATTACATTCAGTTCGCACTTAAGTACAGTATATTCTTCCAAATGATATTATTTCCGTAACAAATACTTTTTTTAAAAGTATGCAAAAGTATGTTTCTATCTCTTAAGGGTTGGAGCAAATAATGTTTAATATTATATAATGTTGCGCATAAAAAGAAGCTGTAACTGGGCAGTACATTTTCAAAAGGTATACTGTAATTATCACTTAAGTGTGCATTTTGGTACATATTACTACCTAAACTGTACATATTAGTATCTACAGCATATTAGTTCCTTTTGAAAGGATACCATCCCAACAACAGCTTTTGTACCTTTTTTTTCTGAGAGTGTAGTCATAGAGCATTTGACTTGAGCTAAAATCCTATGGAGGATAGGTGAGGTTAGAGCCAGTCTTTCTGAATAACACATGCTTTGTTCATATTCGCTTGTGTCTCGTAACACACAGGCTCTTGTTCCAGCCTCGGACGCAAATCCTGCTCACTCAACCTTCTATTATTCTCAACAGCTGCTGAGCAAGCCGTTCTACACTCTCAACAGCTGCTGAGAAAGCCGTTCTACACTTAGCAGCATGTAACTAACAATAGAGGAAGTCCAGTCTCGACACAACTATTTAGAGCACAGTATTAGCAAACACAAAGGGCTTACAGCTGGATATTGTACCATCAGACACAAACTCTGAAATAGGAGTGATTTACAAAAGCTTTTCAAATTTGAATTTGAATCCTGATCTCTGGACTCTGAGCGTGTACAGAATTCGAAGGTGAGAAGCCATTTGGGAAAAAAGGAATTGTTAAATAAATTAGTCCTCCATAAAACGAAAAGAAAATTAAATGAATTAAATGTAAATAAAATAAAGGAAATGGAAAAAGATTAAATAAAACGTAATAATTTATAAAGTAAAGTATATCATTCTTAATTACATTTAACAATTAAAAATGTAGTAAATAGATAAATAAATTCTGTAAATAATGCAATAAAATACTATTTTCAAAATAAAATGTTTGTATATTTGCAAATCGATTTATTTATATTTTTATTTTCAAATTATTTTATTTTTTAATAAGTACAAATGTACATTTTTTATTATAAAATAAATTATCTTTGTATGTGCATATTTTATTGTCAGTTTGCAAAGTGATTTATTTCTATTTTTATTTTCGAATCATTAATTCACATCTTCACATTTTGGTGATTTCTCCTTGCTAAATAATTTACCATTTTATACAGCATTAAAAAGAGTAATATAATTATAAAATAAAATAAAATACATTTTATTCAGAAAATAAATGAATGATTGTATATATGCATTTAAATGTCAGTTTTTGAACAAATAATTGCTTCACATTTTTACAGCATATCTCTCCTAGTTCCTCAGAACTTGCTAACAAGGCTAATGGAGTGATACAGTCTCTTAAAGGGGTCATATGATATTGCTAAAAAGAACATTATACACAGTGACATAGACATGTGGGAGCGTGTTTAAACGAGGTGTTTTAGGAGGGTGTGGACCAGTCTTAACTTTTATAAAGAATATCTCTTTGGGTTTGAGACTTTAGTCTTTGCAACTTTAGGGATCTTATCTATTCACGAACAGCTTGTAACACTCCAAAGAGAAAGGAAAACTTGAAATCGCATCATATGACCCCTTTAACAAAACAAACAAGAGGTCCATGTGTGAGATATTTTGAAATATGAAATGGTTATTCGCAGGATCACGAAAGGCTGGACGCAGGGGTTTAGAGGTCTTTCTTTGGTATGTTTAACAGCTGCAGTCGACTCAGCTGAGAGGAAAGTGGGTCAGAGTGTCTCGCTCACATTTCCGTAAGAACCAAAACGCCGAAACCTCCAGTCTTAGGACTGGGAGGATAGTTATGTGTGATTGTTCTGTATTCCCTGTGCATGTTGGAATATCCAAACGGTTTTAGCTGCAGTATCACTTAACTCACTGTCAGAGCATGTGGGAGTCTGTCACAGCATGCCCAATAAGGCTTCGAAAATGTATCTGGAATCTACTGGAGTCTCATTTGTTTAAACCAACAATTCATCCTCAGATATATTCGATGTCAATGCTTAGAAATGGGTGCAAAGTAACAATAATTATGCAAAGTGTCTGCTTAAAATGCATGGTTAGAAAATATATATAGCTCATGTGCCTAAACATTTATATAACATCTTGAACATGGTGCTGGGCTTGCACAGATTCATGTTTCTAAAAGAACTGCCGTCTGCAGGCTTATTTCACTTGGGGTCATATTTATGGCTCTTTTCAAATTGTTTATACAAAAGCAAACCGTATCAGTTAGATCATTCCTTATAGCAACAGCACGGCAAACAGGGCAGCAAACTAGATACATTCCAGACTCTTCTATTCATATCAGAATTACACGTATAAGAGTGTGGTTTGTTATTCAGAGAGCCATATTTTAGTGAGCATAGATCAAACTTTTGCATCCAGTTATGAGAATGTGTCTTGTCTGGATTTTTCAGCTTCATTTCATTCTGTCACCATCCTCAATTCATATTTCATATCACTGTGGGTTATTTGAAATACAAATATGTTGCAATGGATGTTACGATAAAAAAACATTGGTTGTGAATATGGGAAATTATGAATTACTGCAACTCTCCTTCTAAAAAATACATGGATCTCCATGTAAAATATTAGGACACAACTTGAGAGCTGCTTAATCAGCCTCTCAAAAACTAGGGTTGATCTGTGTAAAGATTCATCTAAAAAATGCATTACACAACACTGACTATCTGGACAGCACCAGAAATATGCAAAGGACGACTTGACTATGCCTATGATTTAGCTGGTCTAAAAAATAGTCTGTAACACTTTACTTAAAGCCTTTTTGTGTAATGCATTATAAAAGTAGTTTTTATTCATTAAATATAATGCATTGAACATTCTCTTGAATAATTGTAACCCACGGTTAATACATTATAACACATCAATTAATTGTCACTTTGCATTTTAAATTCAGTTATAATTATTTATGAATAATTATAATGCTTAATAACACTTTATAATGCATTGCATATTTTTTTGTAAATATTTTGCAACTATTAATTTTCCTCCACTGACCAGTTTTTTCCACATCATGTTTAAGATATAAATTACCACATTTTTTTTAAAAATCCGACTGATACGGTAGTGTGATTCAAAGATTTTCATGGATAATAGTTTCCTACTTAAAGCACTAGTGTTCAAATGTATTTCAAACCATGGATTATTTCCCTGCTGTTTAAATCAATAGAAACCCTCACAGAAAGTGTAATGGTTTTATAGTTATAAGAGGAATTGTAATAGAAACTGTAATGGTCCCCGGTGGGTCTCTGCCAGTAATTTACCTTCTAATGGTGGCATGTTAAATTAACTAATTCAAAAATAGGCCAAAACAGGCCCAATGGCCCTATGCAAATATCAAAACTCAACATATGCCATGCCCCTACCTAACATAAATGTTTTACCGTCACTTATGCATTATACACAATTTCAACTTAAAAAATCACTAGCAGTAACATAAGTCTGTTTTAATTAAGGAGCTCAAAGGCCCCTCCCTCACAGAACTCATAATCTAGCACAGTTTTATAATTGGTAGAATGTTAAATACACTCATTTCAGTCAATGACAATTTATGCAATATGTCAAATCTTTAAACTGCAGAAGAAAAAAAAAATACATCGGTAAAGATCGGTAGATCGGTAAAATAATTGGTAAAAAATCCATTCGGGATTTTTTGGAGACCATTTGGAGAGTATCCACTGAACGCAAACAGCGTATTCTGTTCTGTGTCAGCTGCGTCACGCGGATACGTTTTCTATGTTGTTTGTGCTTTGATTTGAACAAAAACAACGTATATGTGTGGTGTGGCTGACACAGAACAACAGCTGGCAAAACCAGTCAGACTATAGAAGGAAGAAGAAAATGTCCATGTAGTTGTCTGTGTTTACTGCAATCATTTCATCAGTCACTATGGCACTGCTGCTCATCAGCTTCACTGTTTCAGCCGTAAGTTTCTACGGGGCATCTATGACCTTCATGCCTGGAAACAGATATCCAGATAGAACAATGGAGGTACGTCCAGGTTATTACATAAGAACTAAGCTAATATCTCTTTCATTAAATGACAATTTGTATTTGCTCTATTTCTGTTATTTTACTTGAAATTAAACATAACGGAGAACTGAATCACTTATTGTTTTTTAAACTCGCTGTCTTCAGTGAAACACAAAAGAAGTTATTTAGAAAATGTCTCAGTGAAAGTCCAATGTTGTTTTGAATGCATTCTTTATAATATCACGGATGGCTTATTTGCAATTGTGCAGAAAAAGCTGACACTCAAACAGCAGAAGCACACACCAAATCTGCAAAACCATACACTAATTCTCGGCCTTTGACTCAGTTTTCAATTCCATAAAACACTTTTTGCAAAACACAACACACAATTCTTTATGTATCTCCCAAAAATCTAACAGGAATTAATATTATGGCAAAGGTGTTTGCAAATGTTTGCTTTTGAGATGTGTTTGTGGTATTGTGAATGCAGTGCTTCGTTTTGCAAGAGATGCGAGGCATTTTGTATTTTGTGTGTGCAATTCTCGGATTTGTGTGTAAAGTTTTGAAAAAAAAGTGGCAAAGTTTTGAAAACGTGTGCAAGCAGTTGAAAAAAACTGAGAAAAAGAGCTTTAAAGAGAAGCACTTTCATGGCATCTTTCTTAATACATTTAAAGTGCACTTAGCCATGTATTTTAAAGTAAAACTTAATTTGACATTTTAAAGTACATTTATTTATTGTTTTATAGCCTAATCTTTTGTCATGATTTTAAAAAGTACACTTATTTTGATGTCGACTAAAACACATAAGCACATATGTAATAAACTGCAACTTTTTTGAATAAAAAATGTGTAATTTCAAATACTATAAATACTATATTTAAAAACACAACATAACATTTGTTTAATGTTATGTTGTTACAACATAAGTATTTTAGTTTACCATAAATGTCTGTCGGTACATTCAGCAGTACACTTTAACCATATTTCAAAAACATTAGAAGTAATTATGATATTACATATAAACATATACTTAAATCCTAACAAAGTCCTAACAATCACATAAATAGTCCACCACAGATAGGCTACTATCGTATACTAAAATGGAAGAGGACACCTATGTCAAATGAAAGAAATGGTTGAAAAAATGTTTAGCGATAAAAACCTAAACCATAAACTGTGGTAAAAGTGTTCTGGGCTGCTACTTATGTCTTCCGCCAGGGGGTGTTTTATGGCTGAGAAATGGTGATCCATTGAGCCGCATTCAAATGGTAGGCTAGTTTTGGTCGCCAGGTAAAGACAGATGTGCTGAACTTTCGCTGTTTGACACCTTTATGGAAAGTAGCATTTTTAAATTCATCCTCTTGTGACTAGCACTGTTTTCATTTAGCTCAAGATAGCCAGCCTACAATCCCAAGCGTTTCCATCCTATAGCCGTTTTTGAATACAAGAATGAACACTATAGACAGTTTCAATTTAATTGAAAATATTAATAAGAGTTGAAATAAGAGATTATCACAACACATTAGTATGGACAAAACCAAAGAAAAATCACTAAAGCAGTGTACCGTAAATGTATTAACTTTGTGGAGAAGCTCAGTGTTTATAGATTATATTCAGAGGCATGTGCTGCTGTATCAGTAATCCTCCCAGTGAGTTATAATAACAGACTGAGCTATATTCTTGAAACAAAGACTTAGATATTTCTTCAGAAATTAGTAAAGAAACAGATGGTAGATTGGTATAATGAGGAAATTCTTCAGCTGCTTCAAAACAGCACCAGAAAACCCCTGAAAGGAGTGACATGACAGTGACATCTAACAGACCCTTGGTCGCCAGCATCGTAAATCCTGCAAAAACACTATACTTTGTATTTTTTTTTACCTTTGCATCTAATACAATTGCATCTCGTTCACCACTCCTGGCTGGTGGAACGATCTTCCCACCCCTATACTTATTTGAACAATGTCTAAGAACTTGGTATTACAACCACTTCCTGTGTCTGTTTGCCTCTTAAGAAGAATCGCTTTATGTATCCCCCAATTGTAAGTCGCTTTGGATAAAAGCGTCTGCTAAATGACTAAATGTAAATGTAAATGTAATACAGCGACTGTGGGAGTTATGGTAAATTTGACATTGTTCTCTTTTCTGACTGCAGTTTCTTTCGTTGTGATTTCTTTCCTCTTTTTAAAAGTTGTGAAAACACAAATGAGTTTTTCTTTTGCTATTTGAGCAAATGATAACACAAGAAATATATATTAGATGTAGTCTCCCGTTTACTGCTATAGAAGCTTACCCAACTATGACAACATTCTCTTCTGAAAACCCAGAAATGTGAAAAGGATCCATCACTGAGGAGGGTAAGACTATATTTCTAATACTTTTAATACTTAGGGTTAGGATTTTCCCCTCAAATTCATAATTGTAACAGTGTCATAGGACCACAAGATGGCAGGATTATACTTTCTCTGAGTAAAACAGTCAGTTTGCTTTATCTGTGAACTCAGAGCATACTGTAATTATCACTTTACATACAATACTATATAAATAAATGCTTTTATTCAGCAAGGATGCATTGAATTAAATCAAAGTAAATAAATGCTGTTATTTCAAACTTTCTAGCCCTCAAAAAAAAAAAAAAAAAAAATTAGTCATGGTTTCCACAAAAATGTGAAGGGGTATAACTGTTTTCATCATTATAATAACAATCAAAAATGTTTATTGAGCAGCAAATCAGCATATTAGAATGATTTCTGAAGATCATGTGACACTGAAGACTGG
The DNA here is from genome assembly GCF_001515605.1 of Sinocyclocheilus anshuiensis. Classification (NCBI taxonomy): domain Eukaryota; kingdom Metazoa; phylum Chordata; class Actinopteri; order Cypriniformes; family Cyprinidae; genus Sinocyclocheilus; species Sinocyclocheilus anshuiensis. The sequence goes on along the minus strand of NW_015548213.1, from coordinate 266,520 downwards.
AGTAATGATGCTGAAAATACAGCTGCGCATCACAGAAATCAATTACAATATTTTCAAATAGTTACATTAAATTGGAATAATGTTTTACAATATTACTCTTTTTACTGATGAAATAAATGCAGCCTTGATGGGCATTCAACGGTCATTTAACAACTTAACTATTGTATTTCCAAATGACCTCACGAGCCCTTAAGCAAGACCCTCAGGGTGAAAACAAACAATGGAGACGATGAAAAAGCGCAGGAGATCTCAAGAGGACGTGATTTGCTGATAGCATTAATATGTTTGAAGACAGAATCGCTCACAGAGTGCACAAGGCTATCTAATTGGAAATTAAAGTAACCCGAGACACTCGTCTCCGACGCGTCGAGGTTTAAAGAAACACACATAAAACAGATGAACAATTCTCGCTCTTGGCCAGAAAGCACTTTCTTTTATGAGGCGCGCGATTAGGGATTCTGTTCACCTGCGGCTGCTCCTGCAGACTCTCACAATCGAAGGAGAAAAACGACCGCTGAGATTCCCACCGCTGCCGTTAGCGGCAGAACTGCAAGCTCAGCCCTCGAGCAGCGAGAGCAAATCAGATATGTGGGCATTATCACCGTGGGAGAATCCGTCCCTAATCAAATAACCAGTGATGCTGCTACACGCCGGCCTCTTGTTTTGTTTGCAGTGCTTAGAATGCAAACAGATTTCAAGTGAAGTAATCCGAGGGTCTGCGTCTGGCACAAGAGACGGATCTGGCACTGTGCGCCGTCAGGAAAGGCCCGGCTGCCTTGGAAACAGAGAAGAAGGCGACCCAAAGGAGGAAAGCACTCAAGAAGGGGGCGGGAGGCAGAGGGAAAAAAGGTGGAGTGTTGTATAAAGAGAGAGAGAGAGAGGGAATAGAGAGCTAGAGGCAGAGTGAAAACACATTGGAGCCTAGAGTGAGAGTAACTGAATGAGGCAGAGCGAGTCCGGCCTCGACTCTGAGGCGTTCTTCACACTCCGGCACTCACCTCACTCATTCACAAAACAAACGCAGGAAGGCGGAGAGGAAGCCGAGAGAAATATCTGCTCCGTGTAACAGGAGGCAGTGCAGCAGCGGAGCGCCCCGAGGAGACGTCAGGAGGAGGTTAACCGCAAACACCGACCCCGAGCGAGAGCAGCGCGGCGCACATCCTCCACAGCGCCACAGATGCCACAGACTCCCTCATCCTTGAGTGGAAAGCAGAGGGCTCCTGCCGAAGGGGGTCCCGACAGATGCGGCGGTCCCTGCGCGGGGCCCTCAGGTGTCTGGGGGTGAAGGTGTGCCGGAGGAGCGCTCTGCTCGTCGTCCTGCTGTGGTTGGCCTCCTGGCTCTTCCTCAACGGCCTGGTGTTTGTGCACAGGAACATGTTCTCTGACTTCTGCACTGAAGACAAGAGCAAAGAGATCCTGCAGAGGGTGGTAAGGCTAACTTTTGTCATCGCTCAAATCAGTATTTTAGCAAAAAGTCTGTACTTTATGGATATGACCAAAAAGTCTGGATATCAACTTGTCAGGCTTGCCTAATTTGAAAAAAGAGCAAATTTAAAAAATATATGTGACCCTGGAGCACAAAAGCAGTCTTAAGTCGCTGGGGTATATTTGTAGCAATAGCCAACAATACATTGTATGGGTCAAAATTATCGATTTTTCTTTTATGCCAAAAATCATTAGGATATTAAGTAAAGATCATGTTCCATGAAGATATTTTGTAAATTTCCTACCGTAAATATATCAAAACTTAATTTTTGAGTAGTAATATGCATTGCTAAGAACTTCATTTGGACAACTTTAAAGATGATTTTCTCATAACAAACCATACATCAATGGGAAGCTTATTTATTCAGCTTTCAGATGCATAAATCTCAATTTCAAAAAATTGACGCTTATGACTCGTTTTTGTGCTCCAGGGTCACATACAGCTGCCTTTTAAATTTCAGGATGCTTAGCTGCATTCATAATGCACATGAAATGAACCCTCACTTGAATGTCGTCTTGTGTTGCTGTAGCTCTGCCATGATCGGGGATATCTGGCG
>NW_015548213.1:238395-262689 GCF_001515605.1 Sinocyclocheilus anshuiensis | reverse complement strand
CGAGGGTCTGCGTCTGGCACAAGAGACGGATCTGGCACTGTGCGCCGTCAGGAAAGGCCCGGCTGCCTTGGAAACAGAGAAGAAGGCGACCCAAAGGAGGAAAGCACTCAAGAAGGGGGCGGGAGGCAGAGGGAAAAAAGGTGGAGTGTTGTATAAAGAGAGAGAGAGAGAGGGAATAGAGAGCTAGAGGCAGAGTGAAAACACATTGGAGCCTAGAGTGAGAGTAACTGAATGAGGCAGAGCGAGTCCGGCCTCGACTCTGAGGCGTTCTTCACACTCCGGCACTCACCTCACTCATTCACAAAACAAACGCAGGAAGGCGGAGAGGAAGCCGAGAGAAATATCTGCTCCGTGTAACAGGAGGCAGTGCAGCAGCGGAGCGCCCCGAGGAGACGTCAGGAGGAGGTTAACCGCAAACGCCGACCCCGAGCGAGAGCAGCGAGGCGCACATCCTCCACAGATGCCACAGACTCCCTCACCCTTGAGTGGAAAGCAGAGGGCTCCTGCCGAAGGGGGTCCCGACAGATGTGGCGGTCCCTGCGCGGGGCCCTCAGGTGTCTGGGGGTGAAGGTGTGCCGGAGGAGCGCTCTGCTCGTCGTCCTGCTGTGGTTGGCCTCCTGGCTCTTCCTCAACGGCCTGGTGTTTGTGCACAGGAACATGTTCTCTGACTTCTGCACTGAAGACAAGAGCAAAGAGATCCTGCAGAGGGTGGTAAGGCTAACTTTTGTCATCGCTCAAATCAGTATTTTAGCAAAAAGTCTGTACTTTATGGATATGACCAAAAAGTCTGGATATCAACTTGTCAGGCTTGCCTAATTTGAAAAAAGAGCAAATTTAAAAAATATATGTGACCCTGGAGCACAAAAGCAGTCTTAAGTCGCTGGGGTATATTTGTAGCAATAGCCAACAATACATTGTATGGGTCAAAATTATCGATTTTTCTTTTATGCCAAAAATCATTAGGATATTAAGTAAAGATCATGTTCCATGAAGATATTTTGTAAATTTCCTACCGTAAATATATCAAAACTTAATTTTTGAGTAGTAATATGCATTGCTAAGAACTTCATTTGGACAACTTTAAAGATGATTTTCTCATAACAAACCATACATCAATGGAAAGCTTATTTATTCAGCTTTCAGATGACGTATAAATCTCAGTTTCGAAAAATTGACCCTTATGACTGGTTTTGTGGTCCAGGCTCACTTATATATATTTGCATTTGTTTAGTGTAAAATGTCGTCTAAACTTAAGGGAAGACACTACAGGTGTCTGTCAAGTAATTTTCAATACTTGAAATCAATATTAACTGAGAAAAAAAAAAATCTATTATTTTTATTAGTTATTTAGTTTAACTTTATGTACTAAAATAACTAAAACTAAGACTGAAATAAAAAAATAATAAAAACGATATACATGCATACAAAAGCAAAACTACTCGAGATGACAAACACTCAACAAAATAACTAAAACTTCAATATAACATAAAAATAATAGAATGTATAAAATATATAACAGAAAATATAAAATAAAAGCTGATTCAAAATATTAATACAAACTATGATTGTATCTCAACTGTACTAAAAAAAAACACTGGAATGAAATATAAATTCTTTGTAAAAAACCTTCAGAATATTAATAGGAATGAAACTGTTTAGTTTGTCGTATGCAAAAGCTTTCAAAGGCTTTAAAGATATGTATTATAATTGAAAACTTCAGATGCAAATAGATACAATGTAATAAAATAAACACTTGAATGTGTATTTTGGATGCATTCTATTGACAATTCTTCACACTAGAAGCAAAATAAATCTGAAAACTGACCAGTGCGTGAAAAAAACACCGGTTCGCCTGTAGTATTTTGCCTTAAACTTCAGATATACTTAAGTACTTTTACAACAGATCAATAGGCTAATTTTTCAAAATATAATTCAATACAATCAGCTGTCCTGTCGCAGTTGTAGCGATACCTTAGGGGGTTTTGATCAATTTTCCACCAAATGACACACAAGGCATTTTGTAGGATTACTCCGTCAAGCATTGAATCATGGGTACCAGCAGTAACGCGCCTCCATTAAAGGCTTAAGCTTTGTTCCTCGGGGGAAACCTAAAGCTCTTTTAGAGCCACTGGATTATGTGATGTCAAGTGAGCGCTGAAAGAACATTTTGTTTGTTGCCACATTGGGAGCCGCAAAATCCTGGTGGCCTTTAAACGGGGATTGGAATACGATTACTGGTGTCAATTAATGGGAAAGTTTTTGCACGCAAACTATCATTACTCAAACTAAATGTGTTGGCATGAGCAGATTCAGCGATTTTATTGATTTATTATTTCATTATCAGAATGCAGTTAAAATACTGAACAAATATTGTTAATTGGACAAAAAACTATATATATAATAATAATAATCATTAATAATATTAGCACTAAAATGTCAAATTGTAAAGAACATATATACACTGTAAAAATTATTTTTCAAAGTTAAATAAAATGGATTATTGGAGTATGTTTTACTTTAAGAAAAGATTCCAGTCTTTCTACAAAATTTCATGTTGAAATTTCATTTCAAAGTAAATCCTACATCAAACTTTCTGTTTAGTATAAATATATATATAGATTTATACATATATAGGTCATATATATATATATGTAACCCTGGAGCACAAAAGCCGTCTTATGTCGCTGGGGTATATTTGTAGCAATAGCCAAAAATACATTGTATGGGTCAAAATTATTGATTTTTATTTTATGCCAAAAATCATTAGGATATTAATGTTCCATGAAGATATTTTGTAAATTTCCTACTGTAAATATATCAAAACTTAATTTTTGATTAGTAATATGCATTGCTAAGAACTTCATTTGGACAACTTTAAAGGCGATTTTCTCAGTATTGCGAATTTTTTGCACCCTCAGATTCCAGATTTTCAAATAGTTGTATCTCGACCAAATATTGTCCTATCCTAACAAACATACATCAATGGAAAGCTTATTTATTCAGATGGTGTATAAATCTCAATTTTGAAAAATGGACCCTTATGACTGGTTTTGTGCTCCAGGGTCACATATAGTTTTATACATCAAAGTTAATAAATGTATCAGACTAGTTCATTTTAAATCATGCTTTTGAAGTAACTTTGACTGATGCAATCATTTGAGCTGTCATGAAAGAGAAATTGAGTGAATTACATTTTTTTGCTCCTGTAATATCTAAGATCATGACACAAAAGTCATCTAATTCTTAATATTTGGGCAGGCTGAGATAAATATAATATTGAATTCAACAGCTGCAAGCCGATGGAATGCTGCCAATATTGTGCAAATGATGACTGGGTGGAGATAGTAACTATGAGGTGTATGTCATTTTGGCAATGAGGATGAAGTGAAAATAACAGACTGGCTGCTGTAATTGTTGGGTCGTAGTCATTTTTAAATTCTCAGGGATGTTTAGCGAGAATATTTTGGCTCAGGAATCACAGTTCAAGGCTCTATAGGGAGTTACTGACAATGAGTTAATTCCACACAGAATTGTTTTGTTGTTTTGTTTTACTTTGTGTTCTTTTCTTTAAATAGCTGAAGAACCTGCTCTTTGCTAAAACATTTCCAACCTCTTAGTATCTGCACAGTCAAAAGGTACAACGTAAAATAACTGTAGAATGTAATTTTTTGAAAATGTAAATAAAACACATTTTATTGGTAAGTCAAACAATGAAAAATGAAGATCCGCATACATCAAGATCTACGCACCTGAAGACATGTTTATGTTTTTTTCTCTCCCCTGGACGCATGTTTGGCGCTACTCTATTTAATCTTAATACTTTTTACAAGAACATAATCTTTAAGTTTTTTCTACCTTTCTAAATTTCCATGTTTAATTCAGTGTGAAGCTTGTCATTTCTTTGTAATTATTTGTGAAATGTACTAATTTTCTAAGTAAATCCTGTACTTTTTTTGCTGTATTTGTAGATTTGGACTTTTATTAATCAATAATATTCATAAATATAAGATGATAAACATTTTTTTTTTTCGAAGTCCTCTCACATTAATTCTCAATCATCCATTATTTTACAAGGGGGGAAAAGCTGTCAGCTGTAGGATGCCAAAATGTTGTTTACATTCATTAATTTAGCAGATGCTTTTATCCAGAGCGGCTTACAAATGAGAATAATACAAGCTTTTGAGTTTTGATTTGTTTATGCTGTACTCTGTGTCTAATTTTCCACTGAATTATCTTATTAGCGCAGTTCAAAAGCGCAGAGATGGTTCTCATAATAATTCACATTAGATGTTTATTTGGAAATGCTGCAGAATCAAATCCAACCCTAAGTTGTCAGCTCGTTTCCTCTTATGACCACACACCTTGTTTTAAACACTTACGTAAAACGCTAATAGTCATGTTTATTTGCAACGAGTGTGACGATTGATAGGTGACTCAATAATTTAGCACTTTAATATAGACCAAAACCATTCCTGGAGGTTTTAGTTATGATAACGCAACTTACCCATCATTCATGCCTTATTACAGTTCATCTCCAAAACACAAAAGCCTATTTCTCAGTTGATGAATTGTAAAAACAGTCTGATAATCTGCCAAACAGTTAGCATTACTAAGGGCTTCAGCACTGTAATAAACAGCGGCGAGTGGTGCACCTTCACACAATAAACTGTTTATAGTTTCTGGCAGCATGTGGCTGAGAAGCTTTGGGCAGATACTCTTTGAACTACACGAGACCTTTTTTTAATCAGCGGCACCATCTGTCACCTGTGCAACCAGGCCTATGTATAATAGAATTGTTGGCATGAGTTCATGAAACGAACCTAACTGTTGTTTTAGTGGTGCTCTGCTGCAGACTCTCGATACGGTTTCATGCTTTGTTTATACTCTAATGTGAAGGTTAAGTGCAGATGGTCTTCCATGCGGTGGGCAGACATGGCCCACTGACTTGATGGACTTTCATGCACAGATCATTGTTTGGTAGTAGGATTAATGTTTCGGATGTGTAATTTAGATAGTTTCAAAATAAGAAATCATAATGTTGGAGAGACCAAATAGTCATTTGGAAATATACAGCCATATAGAAGTCTCTTCTGCTCACCAAGGCTGCATTTATTTGATCAGAAATACAGTAAACACTGTAATATTGTGAAATACTATTACAATTTAAAATACCTGTTTTTATTTCAATATACTGTAAAATGTAATTTATTGCTATGATCAAAGCTGAATTTTCCCATCATTACTCCAGTCTTCAGCGTCACATGATCCTTCAGAAATCATTCTAATATGCTGATTTGCTGCTCAAGAAACATTTCTGATTATTATCAATGTTGAAAACAGCTGTGCCATTTCATATTTTGGTAAAAACCATGATGCATTATGTTCAGGATTCTTTGATGAGTTCAAAAGAGCAGCATTTGTTAGAAATAAATCAATCACATCGATTTAATGCATCCTTGCCGAATAAAAGTATTAAAACATATTAAAATTATATCTGACCCCAAACTTTTGAATGGTAGGATATATAATGTAAAACACTGACTTCATACATTCACTAAAAAACAAAACACCAACTGATTAAAAATGGCTCAGAAACATTATTCGAGCATTCATTTGTTTGCAGATGCCAGCTGATTTATATATTTTGTGTATAATAAAATTTAATGTTTTTAAATGGAGCTTTTAGGGGCCACTGTATGTGTTTATTGGCATATAAGAGTACACTGGCAGACAATAGGCCCTTTTCTCGGGTTGTATCCCAGTTTTATTGAGTTTCTTGTAAAGTGAAAATGATGGAGTGACCCAGAGCAGCCTATGCAGACATTCTTGGCATGCCGGGACTGGCCAGCACTCAGGCCAGATGGCAATACAGAAAATAGACTGCTATTCTCTGGGGCCTAATGTTTAATCATTACCTTACATGCTCAGAAGCATAAAAAAAATATTGTTTCCCTCTTATTTCATGTCCGCACTCAGCACTGGAGTTGTGCTTGCTTACTGGCGCGTCTCGCAGGAGCCTTTTAGGTTTCTGCTCCCTAGATATGTCTCAATATGGTGCCTCCTCCAGTGTGAGAGTGTGTTTTCAGTTTTTCCACCAGGTGAAAAAAGTAAGTTGCAATTGCTTAGTAACAGCACACCTCTCCTCGACAATGACTCATGTCTAAAGCACAAACTGTGCAGGATGAGTTAGTACCAGGGTTTAATGCTGTACAAATCATAAGCTAGTATTAGTGATGCTTGATGCAAACAGTGCTAAATATATAGCCTAACTATCAACAGCCTGACTGGATAGAGGATGCATATTTCCAGAGTCTAATTTTAGTCTGGAACTAAAAATTCCACATTGTGTATACAGTATGTCATTAAGCCAAAAATATTCAATGGTTATAGATTTTTCCATGACAAAAAAAAAAATATATATATAATTATGTTAAGAATGTGATGTGTATTTAGTAAATGCAACCAAAAATATAAATAAATTAATAAATAAACAAATACATTACTAGTTAATTTAAAATATTCAGATTAAAAGCATCAGACATGATGTGCCAAACCAACCAAAAGTATGTTATAAGAACGTTTTTTCTAATTTTCCCATTAAGTTATGAAAAGATTATTTCTAAATGTTCTCTTTGAATGTTTTATTTTTTTTTTCAGCATTCTTTGTTACAAAAATGCAGGAACATTCTATTTGAGAATTTTGCAAACATTATGGCAATGCTACTTTTGAATGTTCCCTGAACTGATTTAAAAAACGTTGGATGAGCGTCCAACTAAACCATTTTAGAAGAAAAACATCCTATGAATGATATATAAATAACATTTTTGTGCTAATGTTTTGAGAACATTATTTAAGACCAGATAAGTTTAAACTAACATTCCTAACTAATCATTACTGGAAAACATTTGTTCATAACTTTGAGAGAACATTGCCAAAGTTCTGAGAACTGTCAAATCCAGTACTTAATCTTCTTTCTTGTACCAAATGAAAAAGAAAATAATAAATTCTGTCATCCTAACCACTAGATTACAAACACAGCCATGATTTACAACATACGAGTCACTTTCTCCGAGCCGAGTCTCACTACTCTGTTTTCTCTGCCTACACACATTCATTTTTCAAATCTCTAAATGCTTTCTATACTGAAACACAAACATACATTGGATTTGGGCCTCACAGTGGGAAAGTTTACATGCATACAGGAGCTGTTGTCTCATCTGAAGAATTAAAACACATGTGGGGAATTTGGCTGGCACTTACAGTGTCGAAAAAAGAGCAGAAGCCGCAGAGTGACCACAGAGCACAACATGCGTGTTTGGCCCACATAAACACCGTGAGAGGCCCATGAGAGGGTCTGTAGGGAGGAAGCTCTTTCTATGTTTAGACTCAGTCGAGCTGATAACAGACCTCTGAGATTCAAGTGCTTTATTCAAGAGTGCTGTCATGGTAAAGCGACCAACTGGGTGTAACTCAGGTAACTACTGGTGCTGGCTATTATTATTACTTGTACGTGTCTACTGGTGCAGAAGAAACACGCTCACATGCTGGAGAGAAAACTGTACAGTAATTTAGTTGTCTGCAATTGCTTTCAAAGCACGGTCACAATCAGAATCAGGAAAATGCGAACTTTACTTAAAAAGTACACATGATGTGAATTTAATACACTCTTAAAGAAATAGTTTACCAATATTTCTTCATTGGAGATTTGGAGAAATGTAGCATTGCATCACTTGCTCACCAATGGAGGCTCTGCAGTGAATGGGTGCCGTCAGAATGAGAGTCCAAACAGCTGATAAAAACATCACAATAATCCACAAGTAATCCACAGCACTCCAGTCCATCAGTTATTACATTATGATGCCAAAAGTTATTTGTAAGAAACATATTCATCAGTAAGACGTTTTTAACTTCCTACCTTTGCTTCCAGGTAAAAATACAAGTCCTGTACTATCAACGCTTCCTCCAGTGAATAGTGTATACTTGTCTGAATCAGGAGAGAAATCTGCACAGATCACGCACCATTTACAAGCCAAAACAGCTCTAAATAAATCTGTGGGTGGATTTTGATGTGAGAGGCAAACAGGGGATGTACTTTCTCACTGGAGGAAGCGTTATTATGGATTATAGTCTCATATTTTAGCCAGAAGTGATGGTTTTAAGTTAAAAACATCTTAATGATGGAATTGTTTGTCATAAACACACAGCTTTTGGCTTTACAAGACATTAATTGCTGGACTGGAGTGGTGTGGATTATTGTGATGTTTTTATCAGCTGTTTGGACTCTCAATCTGACGGCACCCATTCACTGCAGAGCATCCACTGGTGAGCAAGTGATGGAATGCTATATTTCTCCAAATCTGATGAAGAAACAAACTCATCTACATGTTGGATGGCTTGAGGGCGAGTACATTGTCAGCAAATGTTCCTTTTTTGATGAACAACTGCTTTAACACAGCTACAGTTTCACTGAAATTACCAAGAAACTCCAGCATTTTTGGTAGAATTGGTACATTTTTTTTTATTGACATCATTGCCACTCTTATTTGCGTAAGAACGAGCATTTATAAACTTTTTGATGCCTTCACCATCTGCTCCGATTTTAATCCCACAACGCTATTACTTTTCTATGTGTTCAAACTTAAGATTTCCGATGAAACACAAATGAAAAAATGTCATAAATCCAAGCCAAAATATCACAGACTTTATGACCTGAGACAATTTGCACATCCACATGATGTTGGCATAGTGACAGTCACTTACACTGTCTTCAGAGAATGTAAAAATCTAGTGTTATCACTGCCATTTTTAGCCATTTTTAATCATACAAATGTGTGAGGTTCAGTTTTATGACACAACAGTAAAAAGCTTTAGCAGGCCTTTTTAACACAGAGGACATATTTTATGTAAGGGGACAAGCAAGGGATGGGAGATCATCCACCAAACCATTATGATTGATAATCATAATGTGATCATCGCTAACATGCTCAAGCCAATGCAGATACTGTATGAGCCGGACTGAGCGCGGATAACAGCTGTTTACTTTGGAAGGTGACAGAGGACGATTTGCGGTGTAATCTCTGTGGAACACAAATCATCCGAAGCCCCGGAGCCCCTGAACTGACACATATATGTGCGGACTGCAGCAACAACCAGTAATTACCTCATTTTTCATGAGAGGGTCAAAGAGGAAAAATGTAAGAGCAAAAGCAGATCGGTTTTAACACCCCGCATAAAAATGATTATTAGACTGTTTTGCAAGATTAAATATGTGAATTTCATGCATGCCAGTAAAATATGCTGACAGGTGGCATTGGTGCCGTATCTCAACATAGGCACATATTCAATAAGTGGGATATGAGATGGAATTAAGATACATGCCTTGATTAAAAACAGCTTGAACGCTATGAAAATTAGTTTGACATGACACACATCCTACTGAGACTATCAAAATTGGTACTTGACTTGAATATAAATAATAAACATAATGGTAAAATCTAAAGTTTTTTAAATATATACATATGAAATGCAAGCAAGTAAGAAAGTGTCTACTTTAATGTTTCAAATAACTTACTAAATAACAAAACAACATACTTATTCTGACATGTACTTATTAAAATATATAAAATAATCTACTTTGACTACTGTCTACTTTGATTAGGTTTTAAAAATAATTTTTGAAAGAAGTATCTTTTAATGCTTACAAAAGCAGCAGTTGTTTGGTCAAAATTACAGTAAGTACAGTAATATTGTGAAATTAAAATTAAAAAAATGTTCTGCTTTAATACATATTTCAAAAAGTAATTTATTCCTGTAATGTAAAGCTGTATTTTCAGCATCATTACTTCAGTCTTCAGTGTCACATGATCTTCAGAAATCAGTCTAATATGCTGATTTGCTGCTCAAGAAACATTTCTGATTATTATCCATGTTGAAAGCTATGGAAGAATTGCAATATAATCTCACAATTGCAAGGAATATATTCAGTACTGTGAGATGCAAACTCCTAATTGTGAGAAATAATGTCAGAATTATGAGATACAAACTCATAATTACGAGAGACAAAGTCAGACGTGCGAGATATACAGTCAAAGCAAAATTTATTCAGACACCTTCAACATTTCTCACATTAAGAAGTGATAGCAAATATTTATATTGTTAGAAAAGATTTATATTTTGAATAAATGTTCAAATAAATTATATTTTAAAGGATATTAAAATAGAAACCATTATTTTATATTCTAATAACATTTCGCAAGATTACTGTTTTTTTTCTGTATTTTTGATCAAAGAAATGCAGCCTTGATGACTTCTTTAAAAAACATTACAAGTCTTACTGATCCCAAACTTTTGAACGGCAGTGTATATATATATTTATGGTGTCTAAATCACTGCTGATAGAAGCCAAACCACAATCACAGTGCACATTTCACTTCTAATGTGTCTCTGTTTCAGTGTGCCGAGTATCAGCAGGGAGTTCTGACCGGTGACCTCTGCGAGGACCTCTGCGTGGCCGGTCGTGTGGAATACAAACGCTGCCTCTATTACGAGAATGGCAAGAAGGTCATGGCCGCCAGCTGGCGTGGGGTGCCTGTCGTTCTCAAGTCAAAGCTGGAGAACTTCTCCTCCTATGAGGCTTTAGCTCTGCTGGAGTACCAGGATACAGCGGGAGGAACGGGAGGCGAGGAGGAGCTCTCGCCGCTGGATGTCGTCTTCTATGCCACGCTGGAGATCAAGAACTCTCTGGGCTTGGAGACGGGAACTAACTTGACGTTGCCCCGCTTGTGGGGCCAAAAGCTGAAAGAGAACGAGCGGACGTACTCGCGAGCGTTACACCTCTGTGATATCAAACCAGAGAACTTTGCTATCAGGAAGGACCTGACGGTGAGTAAACGCTTAACAGCAGGGTTTATATAACCCTGTATGTGACAAATAAAAAAAAATCTTGAATTATGAAGGTCAATTGAAGACAAGAAGTAAAGAAAATTTAAAGACTAGATAGAATGGTTAGAAGAATAAATAGAATACAATATGTCAATATACTCTCTAAATGTAAATGTCTATGGAGCATAACATTTGAAAATATAACTTCCAAAAGATCTCTATTACTTTTTAATTTGTTTCATAAATAAATAATTGATGGCTTGAATAGCTCTGCTCCAAGCCATTAGAATAGAAATAACTTTTACCGCACTTTCTGATCACACTGCAAAAAAAAAGTGATGTTTTCCAGTGAAAATGTATAAAGATTCTTAAATCAAGATATATTTACTTGAGAAACATTTTGCAACATTTAATGCCATGGCTATAAATGTACGAATTTCTGGCCTTAAATTGTGGGAGAAAAAAATAAGACTTTTTATTTTAAGGAATAAAAAGAAAGAAAACACAATACGTCAATGTATTCTCTAAATGTAAATGTCTAGGGAGCACATTTAAAAATCTGAAAATATGGCTTCCAAAAAATATCCATTACTTTTGAATGGAAAAAAGTGATGTTCTTCTGTTCTTCATCAGTATTTTTGTCTTGTTTTCCAGTGCAAATGTCTAAAGATTCTTTTACATTTACTTGAGATACATTTACATAAATTGATCTAAATGAAGCAAGTTTACAAACAAACACCTGTCAATGGGCTCAAAAAAATCTACTTAATTCACTTAGATATTTGTTCTTGTTTTAAGTATAAACTCACTTAATTTTGATGAATTTTCTTTAGAAAACAAGACTTAAGTATGTTTAGATATTTGTATTTGAAAACAAAACAAAAATACTGTGGAAGATCCATTTTTGCAATGCAATTTATGAGTTTTTAAGGCCTTAAATTGTGGTTTTAAGGCAGGATTTGGGACAATTGTTATAGACATCATGGCAGTTCATCTCTTATTTGCTTTAAGTGGAGCATTTCTCAGTTTTTGGACGCCTTCACCAGCTGGTTATTATAGACTCAGGAGTGGCCAGCCATACAAATGATCTGCCAAATCATTTCATTTAATCAGAAAAGTATGAACTGATGCATGCGGTTTACTGTTCATTACAATGTGATTGTGGTTAAATGAATTACCCAAGGATCCAAATCTAATGAAAACATTTCTATGAAGAGTATATACTGTATATCTTTCCAGTATTAGATTGGAATATTATTGCAACAATTAGTTTTTTGTTATTAGATTATTCTGCAATATTTATTATAGTCAAGTATTTCTATAACTAATTATGCTTGTCTCACTGTTGGCAAAATGATGAAATACACTACAAGAAAGATGTGTTGATTGCTCAATTACATTTCCTATAGATTTCCTTATAGAGCTGCTGCCCGAGGCTTATTATGGTCCAAATACTCCAGGTTATTAAGATAATTATGATTGTAGTTATTAATAATAATAATATTTAATAATTACTATAATTATTATAGTAAGGTTATCATAGCTAAAATATTATATCAACATTGAGGTCTTCAAACACGAGCCAACTATTTTAGCAATGTCAGTTTACAAGCAAGAGAATTATAATGTAAACTAAAATATTTTTTTCAGATCTCATGATCATGATTCAAAAAGAGATGAAAATGAATATTTAGAGTCTGCCGATCTATACAGCAAATGCTTGGCATTACACATGATATCTGAAAGCTGAATAAATAATCTTTCCATTGATGTATGGTTTGTTAGGATAGGTCAAATTTTGGCCGAGATACAACTATTTGAAAATCTGGAATCTGAGGGTGCAAAAAAATCTAAATATTGAGAAAATCGCCTTTAAAGTTGTCCAAATGAAGTTCTTAACAATGCATATTACTAATCAAAAATTAAGTTTTAATATATTTACAGTAGGAAATGTACAAAATATCTTCATGGAACATGATCTTCACTTAATATCCTAATCATTTTTGGCATAAAAGAAACATTTATAATTTTGACCCATACAATGTATTGTTGGCTATTGCTTCAAATATACCCCAGCGACTTAAGACTGCTTTTGTGCTCCAGGGTCACATTTGTGTTCTAGTGGAGCCGATGAGATTGAGATACATGCTGCTCATTCGGGGGGGTTCATGGGTTTTTCTAGCATACTGTAAACAACACCTGACATCATGCAGCTTGTGTTGCTATGACTCCCATCAATCAGTGCCAGATCAACAAAATGCTGTGTAATGCAAAATGCATAAAATAATATGTGTTTAAGATGCTTTGGAAGATTTCTGAGAGTCTGTATTGGCTGTGAAAACCCTTTAGAAATATCACTGACTGTCCTGTCTTGTTTATGTAGAAGGATATGTTAATATAATTCACAAGTTTATTCAAAAACAAAAAGTTAAGCATGCGGCAACAAAAAAACAGCTTTGTCAATGCTTACCGTATCGTATCAGTCTAAGAGCTGCCCGCAGAAGTTATGTACTGTATACAGTATTCGACTATCTATCTATCTATCTATCTATCTATCTATCTATCTATCCTGTAAAAAAGATTTTCAAAGTTGAAATAAAACAAAAATTAGCTTCTAGAATGTTTTACAAGAAAATACTACATCAAAATTTCATGTTTAATTCAGTACTACTTGCTGTTTATTTGTAAAAATTTCTGAATGAGTAAATCCTGTGCCATTTATTCAGTCGATCTATCCATCTGAAACGAATGTTTTATTTCTAAATATCTGTTTTTAATTAATACCGTCTTATTTATGTCTAATAGTCTGAGACAACTATTGAAATATTGTCTATTTTGCCTTTTTTTTCTATGCAAATGATTGCATAATGTCATTTATAAGATTTGTCTTATCTTGATTATTAGTTTTAGTATTTTTACAATGTAAGCAAAAACATCTGATATATACAAAGGAGTTTGTAAATATGACAGAAAAAAATCACTTATTTGATTAGCATCCTAGAAATAATGTAGAATATTAAATATTTATTTTATTTTGATATATTTTTTATTTCCAGGTTTAAATTGGATTTTGAATACTAGAATATTTACGTGGTTTTGGACTGTATATATAAATACTTTACTTTGCATTTCTGATTATTATTTTATTTTTCACTGAACAGGTGGTGGCTATAGATGTGGATATGGCTTTTTTTGAGCCCAAAATGAGAGACATACTTGAGCAGAACTGCACCAGTGACAATGACTGCAACTTCTTCGACTGCATTTCCAAGTGTGACAAAACTAAAAACAGATGTGGGCCAAAGCGCAAGAACAGTAACCTTCAGGTGAGCGAGGCATTCATTATTCTGACTCCATTGTATACTCTAATTCTTTAATAATTTGCATCAATTCTTCTATATTTCAGCATTCAATAATCCTATGGAGTATGTGGTTAGCAATTATATATGTAAGGTGCTGAAAGTGAAAAGAAAATGACTTTGTTTTGGAAAACTGTCACAAAGGAATACCAGTAAAATAGCCGGAGGAGACAATCATTCTTCAGCGGTAAACATTGCCAAGAAAAATGCACGGAATGTTAATAGTTCATGATAACGCTGAAGGGAATCAGATAGCGCCGTCATTACTGCTCCTAAACACAATGGGGGTTAACAGGGCCAAACAAAGGAAGAAACTTAACAGATCATCATCAGCTGTGGCTACAGTCAACCGCAACAGGCTGCAGCTCATTTGAAACAAGCTACATTTTGCACATGATATTTGTGTAATAAATAAGGCTGTATTCAAACCGCAAGCCAACAATTAAAATTTGTCTTATGACTTTTTTTTTTTTTTTTTAAACAGCACATATTAGATGTTTCTAAACTGACCCGTACGTGTGAAACACCCCACCCTGGAATGTTCATCTTAGTTTAATAGCTTTAGATTACAATTTTTAAAAACTTAAATTAAATAAAAAAAAAACAAAACACGTAAGGTGAATTAAGCCACACTGAGTTAAAATGACAACAAAAAAAGTGACTATTAAAAAGTACATTTATCACAGCCATGCGAGGGTTAAAAGGGATAGTTCAGCGACAAATAAACAGTCATAAAAAAACCCAAAATATCTGATTTATGACCAGATATGCAAATGGCTCAGATCAGAAACTGATCATGTAAAATTCAATGATTTTAGCAAAAACTATTTTTATAGTTTATTGCCATCAGAAGTTAAACTGCATTAATTGCAACTTTTTATCGCACAGTTATGACATTATGATATTTTTACTCGCAATTGCAAGTTTATAGTTTATATCTCACAATCCTGATTTTTAGAAAAAATAGTGGGAATAGTGGGATACAAACTCAAAACTGCAAAATAAAAGGTTCTGTGGCAGAAATAAGCTTCCATAAAAACAGATCTGTGCTACGTTAGAGGAAAATAAGCTGCAATGAAATTATTAGAGATAGATGACCGTAACGATGAGTAACATGTAATTATTAAAACAATTTTTTAATTGTTTCTTTCTGTGGTGTAAATAAGCTTCCATATAAACCACAGATCTGTACTCAAACATACTCTACAACAACGGTGAGCGAAGTTACAAAAATATTATTTGCGATGAAGTAACTACAAGTAGAAGACAATAAATACTATTTTTTTTAATGCCGCCACCATTACAAGTATATGCAGGTTTAATTTCTCCATTAGATGCTTTGCCACAGTCACGCAACGTCTTTCATCTGTTCATTGCGGTTCGTTCGTAGTCAACACCTGCTGTCAGTGCCAACTCCCCTTAAGGAGAGCAAGCTAACAGACGAGCTGGTCGCATGAAACCAAGTCCAGCTCCGGGCCACAGGTGGCTGAGACAGAGCCCATCTCTCCGTTCCCGATCACTTAACGCAACCCTTGGTGACCTCTACTTTCCCATTGTATGGCCTGCCATTCAGAACAATGAGGGCTTTGTAACGTTCAGGCCTTTGGGTCGAAGAGACCATTGCTTTCAAATGGCACGCATAGCGAATATGGCTGATGATTGCTCCGGAGATGATGAAACGAGACCAGGATGGCGCTAATGGCCGCTTCCCTCATCCATACCCATGCTTTTCCCTTTGGGGTCGATAGCTGTCATGCTTCTCTTTTTCTGTCTCTCCGCAGGTGATCTGTGAGAAGATCTTCAGGCCTTGGTTTTCTCCCACGCTGCTCGGTGCTAAAGCGGGGCTCCCCCTGCAGGTGGCGCTGCAGCGAGCCGTGCAGGAGTGCGCTGAGATAGACGGCGGGGAGGACGCCAAGCGTTCGCGGGCCGTGAGAAAACAGCTACAGGATCTGCTCGTGGAGCTCATTCAGGAGGACACGGGAAACCAGGGTGAAGGCTCGGAACACAAGACGAGACGTGTCCATACGGCACTTAATTTCTAAATGAACTCTCGAAATGGCTACGAAAGAACAAACCCAGTCATGTGCAATTCTGGAGAACATCTCAGATGACTATTACAGTCGAAATAACAGCTGTTTTCCAACAGCCAGATACATTAGCATAGTTGTTTACTGCTAATATTCAAAATGTCTGTTAAACCTCTGGTGCTGTTCAGCAATTTTCAAAAGGAAAATTGTAGGTTTGTTTTTTTTTCTATTTTATTTACTTCATCGGAATGGTACGGAACATGGTACAGTTTTTGGCACTTGATATGAGACCACACAGAAATCATGGACATGATTTGACACGGTTAAATGGTTCTGAAAAAAATAGTCCCACTTGTACTGTTTGTGGTCAAAAATGAACGCACTGGAAACAAACTTTTGTTTGAAAAACAAAAAAACTTGAAAACAATTCCACAATCTAGTGGAAACGTGTATGAAAGCACATTTTTAGAGATATCAACCTCAAATTTAGAACATAACTTGTTTAGACTTATGGCTTAGATTTTTCATATTTTAGAGTAAAATATGTTCTGGAAAATATATGGTTCATATGAAATATCAAAAATAATTTCCAAAAATAAACTTAAACTTCTATAACTTTTTTTAGTTTCACGTTTTTCAGTTCAGCAATAATCTACCAGGTGTCTTAGAGTAGAAAGAGATCAGATGTAAGTCTGTGCTCCAAAGCATTCAAGATTTACGACAGTTGGAAATGTCATTTTCAGGTCTATGCTCAAAAAGTGGTTAACAGAAATAAATGGATCATGACTATTCCATAAATGTAATTTAGTACCATAAAATCACCTAAAAATACAAAACATTAAATAAAAACATTTTTGAAACTAAAATATAGTACATTCATTTAATGTAACATAAAATATAGTACATTCATTTAAAAGGCGAGCAGCACCAGAGGCTTAAAAGGTATAGTTCTCACCCTCATGTTGTTCCAAACCTGTAGGCCTACTTCTTTTGTAAAACTGTAGTTTTTTTTATGTGTTCCATAGAAGGAAGAAAACCATACAGGTTTGTAATTTTTGGGTAAACTATCCCTTTAAGGGTGTTAGATATGCCTCTTACCGTAAAGTCCCATTCAACACAAGTATCGATAACTATATCGATAATTATATTAGCGTCCACACCAATGTGGTTTCACACTGCAGTCTTTGTCTCTGCCGCTTTAAATACTCAAGCTCTTTAAAGCAGGAGTTCTGATTGGCTGTCAATTTTTTTATCGTGCATCAGCTGGAAAAAAATCATTTTGAAAGTGGTTCCAACAATATTGTTCCACTATGTTGTTGTAGTTCAGTGGACTTTTACTGTAAATGTGGAACTATTTTTTACAACTACATCTTTACTGTTATCGTTATTGTCCTTGGTGTAATGGGCCTTAAAAATAAATTTTTTTTGAAAAAGTTCATATTTACAATTGTTTAGCAAATTTTTGCTGGCGAAATCTAGCCATTTCAATACGAATCAACATGATGGGGAATTTCGAATGAGAGCGAAATATTCCCCAAACAGATTTTGCAACTCGGTCATACAGATTTGCCACGTTGACCAACAGAAAGCTGCTTGGTTTGCTGCATTACTGACAACAGACAATGGACATTTTTCCCGTGAAATTTGGCTAATGTGACTGAACTTTAATGCTCTTTAAAAAACCTTTGGATCATCTCAGCCAATGTATCCCTGTTATTTGCTGAAGAGAATTTGTCTACCTGTGATTTTGTATAAGCATTTCAATAAACCATGGCTCAGGCACAATCCTTCCTTTTGGTTTCTTACCCGCAGCTGCACGCCGTCACGCCACATTATAGTCTGTACGCACATCAACACTATGCAGAGAATCTAACCGAAAGCTCAAAGATCAAACCAACATTTGGTTCCTATTGACGGAAGAGGAACAATCTGTAGATTTGTTTGGATCTACCTTCAGCATTGTGGTCTTCACAGGAGATCCGGTTCCAATCTGCCTCCAGCTGTCTTTCAGGAGAAGGGGGCTAGAAAGACCAAACACAAGCTTTGGACCAGGGGAGGATGAGACCAGTGTTGGGGAAAGTTACTTTTAAAAGTAATGCATATTACATTACTCCCTAAAAAAGTAACTACTTACATAATTTTTTTATGGAAAGTAATGCATTATGTTACTTTTTCATATTTTTTATTTCTTATCTGGGCTGGGCTGGGCTTGCTTGTTTGTTTTTAATATAAAAAAGTTCTAGTTTTGGAAAGCATCTTAAGCACGCAGAATAACATAAGTGGACTTTGAATGATTAATTGCCGCTTTGAACGATTACGTAATTGTGGCATCCATAATTGTAATCGCGATTAGAATTTCGATGAATTGTGCAGCCCTAATCTAAAGTCATTATTGCTTATTAGTATGATTGGATTGAAGGATTGGATCATCGAAGGTCAGCAGCAAAGACACTGATTAATAAAATGGGATAATATACATAAAGGACGTTAGTGTTATTTAACTTATTTAATAATTGCAGGTTTGTGTAATATTCTAAGTTTGCATTTCACCAGTTTTTATTTAGTTTGAGGAATACTTAATCTGTTTTTGTGCAAGTGTGATGAGTAAATGCATGATGACATTACAGCAGTGCTGGGGGTAATGCATTACAAGTAATGCGAGTTACGTAATCAGATTACTTTTTTCAAGTAACTAGTAAAGTAATGCATTACTTTTTAATTTACAAGAGAATATCTGAGATACTTTTTCAAATAAGTAACGCAAGTTACTTTTTTTTCCAATTTATTGACTGACAGCTCTCCTGTCCCCATGTTGAAAGAAATCAGATGTTACTGTTACTAAAATAAATATGAATATGCATTAATTCATCTCACTCACAAAAAAAAACACAGATTCAGTATTCCTCAAAATGAATAAAAATAATGCAACTCAGAATATGACGCAAACCTGCAAAAATTAAATGTTAAACAACACAAATATCCTTTATGTATTTAATCCCATTCTATTAACCAATGTCTTTGCTTTTCCATAAAAAGTAACTAAGTAACGTAATTAGTTACTTTTTTATGGAGTAACGCAATATTGTAATGCTTTACTTTTAAAAGTAACTTTCCCCAACACTGCATTACAGTAACATCAGGCGCTCTTGCACCGCGTAGTTCTAGAAACTCAGTTCAAGAAATAGCCAGCAGGGTGGTCCCTAGAGAACCAGTTTCCCCCTTGGGCCGTTTTCCTGGTTGCATTCGCACCAACAGCGACGTCTTTATTCACGGCTTTAACAAACATCAACAACCCGGTGAATGGAGGATGCCGTAATCGGAGCTGTTTTGGTTGTGTTGTGGGTTTCGTGATAATGGAGATGTAATATAAACGCACAAGTTACGTGATTGAAAGAGCATGAAAATCTGACTAATTCTCCTATGACAACTTGCAGTGTTATCGAGGATGAGAAAAGAATACAACACTGCAGACAACAGGTAAATGCCGTTATCGCTGTTTTCCATGTTCGTGGAGTAAATATTTTTAGATAGCTTTTTAAAAATGCCAGGTAGCTGGTGTATGTGTTTGGCCAATCAGTGTACACTTACGTCAGTAGTTCCTACAGATCTGTTTTAGACCCTACTCTGAAGTACTACTTCAAATGGAGTTCCCAGAACTAAAACCGTTCCTAGTTCCAGTTCTAGGAACCATGAAAAGGTTCCTCCGGTGCAAAAGCATCATGCATCATGTTCACACAGCGCACACAACACCTCTGCACTCACTCATGATTTCTGTCAACAAGCGGACAGGAGAGCTTTCAGTCAATACGTGAGAAAACAAAGCGACTGGCATTACTTACTTGAAGAAGTAACTGTAAATTTGAAAGTAATGTGTTACTTTATTATTATTTACTTGAATAAAATAACCTGATTACGTGTTATTTTTAATGCATTACGTCCAACTCTGGATGAGACATTGAATGGTGTAGAGACTGTGGCCAGAGCCTATAGATCACCACTGATTTATGTTCTTCTGCCTTGGTTGGACTCCAAACGTTTTCCAGCTTGGCTTATGGCGGTCATCAAATTATGCGTCGCCAAGGCAACGACGGGGTCTGGTTTTGATCTGCTCAGACATGACTAACTGACGGCAATGAGGACGTCAATTCAATGTCGACTGTTTGCAGAATGTTGTGCTCGAATGTAGTCAAACAATGATTAAACCAAAACAGAGCAGAAATCAAGAGGATCTGGTTGAGATTCATGTAGTTGTTTACCTTGATGTGGATTGGCAATGAATCCTGCATTTTTCATTGGAGATTTCATTATTTCACACTAGCTGTGAAATAATGAAGCACAGTGCCCATGGTTATCGAATGTTTTCACCGCCGTTCCAGTGTTTAGAAGGCTGGAACAAACTGCAGGTTTTATCATTCAACTGGCCACATTAACAACTGCTTTGTGCTGAATAATTCTGTCTTCAAGCTTTGAGAAATGTTGGAGACTTACTCAAAGCTCTGGAAGGCTTCTCAACATAAAATACTTTACAACCATGTCCAGTGACTGATGTGTTTTCCAAAGTACAAAAGCCAGTATGTGAGAGCAGAATCATAAGCTGAGCACTGAAAGTCTTTAAAGTAAACATTTTTTAAGAAAGCTACATAAGTGAAAAAAATAATTCTACTGATTTTGTAAAAACATATTACGAATTCTACTTAGCTTTGTGATGACAAAATTATTGCATTTTAATTCATAGCATGTAAATAAATCGTCTCTAGGTTACGTATGTAACCATGGTTCCCCGCGTCTCGCTGCTCCATTGGACTGATTTGACACGTGCTTCAGAACGCGGTCACGCAAGGGCGTTCCCAAAGCGAATCTCGACGCAGCTCGAGTTCCTGAAGGGGAATCATAGTTTCACTGGTCTACTTTATTTTTCATAACTGTGACTTCATATCTTGTGACTTTTTAAAAATCAAAATTGTATACTTCCATATAAAAATGCTTGAACGTCATTGCCTTCTAAATATTAAATCAAGTGCAATTTATGTTAATAAAATAAAGCATAAGCAATTTTCAAGCAAAATATTTCTTCAAAGAGGTTTCTTATAATGTAGATTATAAAAAAGTTGTTAAATTGTTCAAAATTGAAGCAAAACATTTGGAAACTCCATGGTTGTCAGAAGTCAATGGATAATGTTCATGTGATGAATGACCTGTGGTGAAATTGTGGGGAATTGCCATCAAGTGCACCCTAGATGCACTACTTCAGAGTTAGACACTCATGATTAGCTACAACATGTCATGTATGCAAGTCAAATAATAATAATAATATATTTTATAAAATAAAATATTTTATATATAAAATATAAAAATATTACATACTTTTTTGTATATTTTGCCCCGTAATCATAATTTGCAAAAAAAAAAAAAATTTTTTAAGTATTTGGTATTTTACTGCCTCTAGTGCCTCTGTTTTGAAAACTGCAGCAAATTGTATAATTGTATGTATAGGTACGTTTTTGAGATTTGCAAAAATGTTGGTAGAGGCAGATTTTCCAACGAGTCTGGGTTCTTTATTTTACATGAAGCTAAATTAAAGGTTGTTGTCTACAAGTTGCTTTGAGTAAAATGCCTTAATATTACTGAAATACAGCACAGGAAATTAAAATATAGTAGAAAAATAATTCATTATTATTTTCAAGATTATTTAAATGTCATCTTCCAATGTCACAACTTGATTACTTTTGTATCATCTACAATTCACTTTTTTCTATTTTTCACATTTTTGTATTATATGATTTTTTTTTATGATGAAGCATCTGTTTTCAGAAGTTATGAATGCACATTAAAGCAATAGTTTACCCAAAAATGAAACTTCCTGAAAACAGTTACTTCCATGCATAATATTGCTTTCTCCGGTGAAAACACTGTCTTGTCTGAATCAGTAGAAAAATATGCACAAATTATGCACCGTTTACAAGCTAAAACAGTATTCTAGCCAGAATGGATTTGTTTCTTTAAAAACATGCAGCTTTTCACTTCACAAGATGTTAATTGATGGACAGCAGTTGTGTGGATTACTTGTGGCTGATAAAGAAACAAACTCAACTACATCTTGCATGGCCAGGGTGAGTAAATGCTCAGCAAGTTTTTGTTTTTGAGTGAACTATTCTTTAAAACTCTCCCAAAGTCGCATTTGTAAATTCACCCTCATTAAAGCCCTGCCGAACTTTGGTAACAAATTCACAACTGCATTTCAAAATAATTACTGTCAGTCTTAAAATATATTTGCCGTGCAGAACAGTTGTCTCTTTTTTAGGGTTTAATACTTACAGTATATTTGTTTGTTCTGTCTAGCTTATTTGGGGCTCCTCTTAAAATGTAAAATGAGAAAATGTAACTTTAAAAAAACTGAAATTTCCTGCAACATAACATGCTTTGAACTTCCTTTCTGATCAAATTATAGATCTGATATCCCAGCATTTATCCACAGATTCATCATGACAAATCTAAGCCATCTGAATAGCACTCTCATGCTGTGAAATTGCTCCCATATTTTCTTGGTTTATGGTCTACCGAGAGTCATTACATGTCATCAAACCCCAGATGCAGAGGTCAAAGGGAACGCAAATCCACGTATATTTCATGTTAAGAGTGACAGTACTCCCTGAATTACAATGGAGTGCAGATATCCTTTCATTTATGAAAAGCAGATATTGGGATCATTTCAGGCATGGAGGTCTGGAAGGAATTAGCTGCTTTGTAGACAAGCATCTCTGAGCTGAAATATCCAGTACTGGGGTATTGTGCAAAAACGCAGCGCAGGCCTCAGGGGGGGGCCACGATGTGCTGAGCTGTTACTGTACTGCATTCAGGACTAAAAGGGTCAAAAGTTTGAATAATTGCAGAGATTGTGTTACTACAGTGACGCAACACAAATGGAATTCCCACTAAACCAGGTGCGACTTTGAAACATATCAGTACATAATGTTTGCTAAATAATTTTGTTTTCTTATTTGTTTAAACATTTGAACTGCTAATGAACACTGAATTAAATTCAATGACCAAGTTGCAAATCATAAGCCAATTAAAGCTACTCAGAAATATGTATTGTGAAAAGCATTATAAAAATAAACAATGCTTGATAATAATAATAAATAATAAGTCAATGTAATTCACATTTGTTTCAATTTAAATGAAAACTTATTATATATGAAAATTACTTAGAAAGTTTTATAATGTGTGATTTGGTAAAACTAATTTTTTTTTGCAATTAGTGAATAATGAGCAAAAATTATAATGAAACATATTTATGTTTGCTTATATTAGATTATATAATGAAAACAAAGCTGAGTTTCTGTCATTTAAAGGAATAGCTCAACAACAACAACAAAAAAATAATAATAATTTTTTAATAATAATAAGTCCATACACATAATATTGCTTTTTCCAGTTAAAAGTCTTCTGGTCTGAATCAGGAGAGAAATCTGCACAAATCAAGCACCACTTAGAAGCCAAAACAATCCAAAACAGCTCTAAACAAATCTGTGGCTGGATTTTGATGTGAAATGACAACAGGAGATGGACTTTTTCACTGGAGGAAGCATGGATAATAGGGCTGTGTATCACCAGCAAAGTCACGATACGATACGTATCACGATACAGAGGCCACGATATGGTATGTATCACGATACAGATGCCACGATACGATACGTATCACGATACAGGGCTGCACTGAATTTCACCTTAGCAGAATTTAGAAAAACAGCTGTTTATTAAACACTGCTTACTATAGTGCCATTTCTAACTATTGGCAGAGCAGGCAGCTGACCTCTGCATTATGAAGGGCCTCCATAACTGTACCACAGTACAATATAGGTAATGACATATGTCTCATGTTTACATTGGGCACTCCCCACCAGGTACAATATTCTGATTGTTTGTATCTTTTTTTTTAAGCCCATAAATAATAATGTACTCGTTCTAATACATTTATATTGTAATGTACTCATTCTAATATATTTAAAAACTCATCTTTACATTG
>NW_015548213.1:229364-237639 GCF_001515605.1 Sinocyclocheilus anshuiensis | reverse complement strand
AATATTGAAGTGGAGATCGCTAAACTGCAAGCTAACCGCTGTTTTCAGAAAGCAAGCGCGTTTATCCACAGTGGAGAGAGCACACGCGCGTGCACATGGTTACCAGGTTGACAAAGATAAGTAGCACACTTAGCAGATATTTCCGTATTTCGCAAGTGTAAAGCTCTGTTTCAGGGTTTACGTCTCTTTATATCAGGCAACCCAGTTGTGTTCCTCTGCGGCCAGATTAAACCTTGTTGTAGCCTATATATGCTCTATTCATTCTTTTTTAGAAACCTCGCACTTTTCTACTCAATTTAAAACGTTGTAAAATTTTAAACAAATTAAGCGCGGTCCACTGCTGCACAAGTGCCACAATATTGATACAGGGCCCGCTGTATCGATACTCGTATCGTCAAATCTCTGTGACCATACATCGTCGTATCGATATTTTGAACACAGCACTAATGGATAATGCTTACGGACCCATATTTAGGCAAGAAACAATTAAAGTTATTGTGGCAAATGATGGATTTATTACAAACATGCAGCTTTTTGCCTCACAAGCCAGCAGTTGATGGACTGGAGTGGTGTGGATTACTTGTGGATTATTGTGGTGTTTTTATCAGCTGTTTGGACTCTCATTCTGACGGCACCCATTCACTGCAGATCATCCATTGGTGAGCAAGTGATGCAATGCTACATTTCTCCAAATCTGAAGAAATGTTTATTTTTGGATGAACTATTGCTTTAAACTTGTATGAGTGCAGTCATTGGACACTAAAATGTGGAAGCCTTCCACTTAATTAAGGACTTATAATTCAAGTATTTTCAAATTGGCAAAATGATCTCCGAGTATCAAATATAAAGGTTTGGCAAAAATATCATGGTGCCATAAACCTGGAATGATCTGCAAGCCTCTGCAAGACAAAATCAACCAATTAGAGCCCTTTAACAGCTAACCTGTAATTGTATCTACAGACTACTCCCAAGTTGTTAATTCGTAGGTTTTATGATGTTCATAAATTCTTTTAACTGTTCGTTTTGGCAAATGTTTAAACCTTACGAATTTAATTTAGAAATGTTGACATTCTTTGCAACTCATGTCTTCCGTGAATTCTAAAGACTGCATTATGTCTATTACAGCCAAACAATGTTAGATAGTTAGATAGAAGTATATTGAGGGTTAACAAAAAAACACAAGCTCACACCAACAACCATGCACATAATCCACAGTGCAAATGAAATTTTCACTATAAAACAGTGCTGGGAGAAGGTGGATATGCCCTGCTGTGATATGAGCTACTTGTTTGGATTAAACCATCAAAAAAAAAAAAGAACTCTTGAAGAATGAAAAAAAGGCATTCATCTTAAAATCTGGTAATTCAATGTGGACAACTGATCAGTCAACAGCCCTGTTATTAGCAACATTAGGCCTTGACAGAATAATGGGATGCAAAGGGGAAAACTCTGGAGCAGATAGTGAATGCAGCTTGTATCAGTCTTCTCCGGTGGGGCTGCTGATAAATTAGTGTTCGCTCTGCAAGCACTGCCTGGGAAAATGGCAAGAAAAATGCACTGCAGCTGTTTTTTGTGGGATGTTCCTCAAATTACAGAGATTCTCTTGTACAAAGAAAACGCCACTGTTAGTAGGGCGTTTATTGCAAAGGTCAATGCAATTTACTAGGACTGACATTTAAAAAAAAAAAACTCACTAAGCATCTCCTGAAGTCTTTATAAAGCCATGGAACTATAGGAATCACTATATGGGAAATATTACTGTAGCATATGTTATCCTGCACCACCAAAATGTAGTGACATTTTGACCTCAGTTTGAAGCATTTTGCAATCTGTGGGTATTATATAATGTGCTTTAATTATTTTATTTTTTATTTAAAATAATTTAGGCACATAATTATTATTGTTAATTACTTATTTTTGGAGCCTAACAGTGTCTACGTTTTTTTATAATGATAAGAGCAGCTTGGCAATTGTGAAAAAAATAAAATAAAATGAATTAAAATAAAATAAATAAAAATCACCTGACTCAAACTAAAATAAAATAAAAACACTTTACAATTGTTTTGATCTAATCAAGGTAAGCATGAAATAAAAATTAACTTTCTATTTTCTAAATGCAAGTTATTAATTTCCTTTTCGATAATCTGTTTCACTCAGATGTTTGTCACAAAACAGGAGAAAAGATCTGTTTCTACTTTAAAGATGAAGTAAAGATGAAGATGTACTAAGGGAAATGGATTCTTACTCCATGGTCAGAATCAAAGCTCTTTTTGTGAGTTGCTCTGAAAGTGAAAGGAATCATTAGGTCATGGAAAAAGGGCCCATAATGGAAAGACAGTGAATAAAGGAAAGAAAGAGCTGTGTCTGTTTCCGTTTACTATTGCTATTCGACCTGGAACATGTATCGAGTCTCTGGCCAGGGGAAAATCACCTGACTCAAACTGACAGTCGCCTTGAGCAACAGAGGAAAATATACAAATATGTTGAAGAAAGATGATGCATAACTTGTACTGGCTAAACTATCAGAAGAAAGAAAGAGCCCTGAGTCTAGTTAGGCTTTTATGTGAGCTGATCTCAAGAGAACGCCTGAGGTGATCGGAAACCTGCGTTCTTTAAGCTCATAATGGCTTATATTGCTTCCGGCCAAACTGAACCACCTCCAACAAACAACCCTAATGTTTGAATAAGGACAAAAACACAAATGAATATGAAACACAAACAATGCACTATAAAAGTAATACCACTACATCTGATTATGACTGTATGCAACTACATTTAAATAAGAAAAAAATTAAAGCCATTATACGTAGGCGCGAACTTCATATAAAGTGGCAAATTATTCCAGAGATGCAGATCAGCTGATGTAGAGTATGGGTAAATTAAGAGAAAAGGTGAAACAGAACTCATTATGCAACACATTGTGTCACATGGATTTACACGCATGTTTATTTCAGCAAGTGCAGTCTAATTACCTTTTAGTAAAGAAAATATGATTATTACCTTTTTGATCCAATTTTGTATTTTGAAATGGAAGGTGATGTCAGATTACTGCACTTTAATTTAGCCCCAAGATGACTTAAAATTATTTGAAATAAGACAAATCAAGCATTAAAATAAGCTTAAGACAGCAACAACATGGTAGCCTAATTTTAAAAGTGTGATTTCTGAAAATGGAAGAATGAATAAAAACCATGTAAAAAAAGTTTTGAAAACAAAACTAGGACTAGTGGGCCTTTGAATATCATTGTGAACAATGGGGTGCCTTGGAGTCAAAATGTTTGAGGACCACTCATCTAGGTAATCCAGAAATTGCATAAATAAAACAACCTGACATTGCTGCAGAAAAAGAAAATGTAGCATGGTAGAATGCTATTCTAAATTAAGTCCCTCATTATTTATTCATTATTCTGAATTTCAATTTGACAAGCAGTTTTCTAAAGAACAATTTCTTCCAGCTGAGAACTATTGCAAAGCTGAAACATCTCATTTGGTGTTCTGGAGAAATGCTTTCATCTGAACTTGGACATTACTCAGTCTTCATTGTCTCGCTGCAGCTAGTTCAGAATAATGCGGCTGGCCTCTTGACTAACAACAGGAAGAGGGACCATTTATCATGGGTTATGTTTCTGAACTCATTGACTTCTAACACACCCAGTGGTCTCTCAGATGAGCCAACCAATTGACTTAAACATATATATTTGTCCTGCAGACCAAATTAAGTGCTCAGGTAGGCTGGGCAATACGGCCTAAAATCAAAACCTCGATTAATTGAACACTTTACCTCGATTACGATTATTAAACGATTATTTTATTTATTTGTTTTGCCCTCATAGGTTTGTACCGTAAATATACTCAACTATTAAAGGTGGGATTTTTTTTTCTAATGAAAGAGTGCATATCTTATCTTTGAGATTTTAAAATAATCGAAGGAAACAAACTATTTATGGCTATTTGTTGAATATTTTGAACAGCTGAAATCAAAGATTGCTTGAAATGAAGACGTCTTATGAAAAAAGTCACAGTTCAATTGTATTGTAAAAAGCAAGTTTAATTAAAAAAAAAATAGAAAATGACTTTAATTTTTTCCAAACAAAATAAATGAATATTGCCATGACAAAAGAAGAAAATAACCAGCATGAATGTAAATAGAACACTGCTGATTATGAGAAAGAGCAGGGCAGCATTTCAGTGATCGTGTCCTGTCACTCTATATGCATATTTACTCTAACTGTTCTAACGGTCCTAACTGGCCATTCACACAGAACACATCTTTGTGTCTAAAACCGCAGCGCTCAGGAATGGTTTTAAAAAATAATGCGCAGCGCAGAATGCCTACTCCGATGTGTTGCCGTCAAATACAAAAGTTGCCATGCCAACCTGCTACTGTAAACAAAAGCTGGCAACGCTTGTCCTGTCTGTTTTGGAACTGAATGGTGAGCGGCGCTGCGTGTAAAAATGTAAATTCTTTTAGCACCACTCACATGTGAGATGCTGCAAAAGACGCGAGTGCAATACACGTTCGTACAGCGCCGACAACACACACGGTAATATGTTTTTAAGGGGAAAGTATTAATAGGATAAAAAAACCCGAAATAACCGACATGGGAAAATTAGGTTTAAAATTAGGGAAATAATCCATTAATTAACTATATTAGGCACAGTAACTGCACGCTGCAGGTTTGTTGTCTGCCACTTTAAAGGAGACCTATTATGCCCCTTTTTACAATATGTAATATAAGTCCCAGGTGTCTCCAGAATGTGTCTGTGAAGTTTCAGCTCAAAACACCCCACAGATCATTTATTATATCATTTTGAAAATGCCTATTTTGAGTGGAAGCAGAAACAGGCTGTTTTTGTGCATGTCTCTTTAAATGCAAATGAGATGCTGCTCCCCGCCCCCTTTTCCAGAATAGGACTGTGCCTTTACAGCTCATCTCAGATTGTCACAGCTACGGTGAGATAAACGCACGAAGAAGATGAAGATTAATGCAAATAGTCTTTAATAAATCCACAAGAGGGTAAATCCACAATAGGCAGGCAGGTGACATACGTAGGAGACATTCACAATACCGGACCAAGGAGAACTACAAGAGGGCAACTAATATACACAGGATAATGAGGGAGATAAACTAGACACAGGTGAATGGAAGTTAACTAATAATGACTAGACGAGAACAGGAACATAACCAAATAAGAGCACACAGGAACTAAACTAGAACAGAAGACAACTGAAGAAAACACAAGTTCATGAGTCTGACACAGATACTCCGCTAAAAACATCTGTTTGGTTTTAATTATAATACCTATCATGCATTTAAACCATATTAGTTTAAACTTCTGATATACGGTTTTCTGAGCACACACATCCGAAGCGCACACACAGAAAGCGGCTGTCACGCGGCATATGAGTACTAAACTAAGTTTTCTTTCATGTCTTATTGCACTTAAACTGTTAAATACACACAAGTTTATGTTAAAAACACACATGCTTTACTTGAACTTTCGCCATGGCGTTAGAACTGGTACACCGTTGTCACTTGAGAAAACTCAATGGCGGGACCGTGGGTGGAAACTTGCAGATTAAGGGGTGGTGGTAATATTATAATAAGATCCCTTTTCTATGTCACAGGGGGAGCGAAATCTGAGTGGCTCATACTTTCACAAGCTTGCAGAGAAAGGATTACCAAAAAAAAAAAAAAAATTACCGTTTTTTTTTTTTTCACGTTTTCTGGGTTTGTAGATGATTATAGCACTTAAACACAGAAAAATCAGATTTTCATGATATATCACCGTTAAGTGCTTGCGCTCTTTAAAGTCAAATGGATTCTGATTGGATGGCAATGTTTTTATCATTCATCAGCTGAAAAAATTAACATTATTACATTCGTACTGTTTATTATAAGCATGCTCAGCACCTGTCATTTGCTACTTTAAATGATGACCTCTTTAAAAGTGGATTCTGATTGGCTGTCAGTGTTTTTATCATTCATTTGCAGGAAAAAGTCGTTTTGCAAGTGTCGTTATTATTATAGCTGTTGTGTGGATTTCCCCATTCTCTAAAACGCTATTGTTACAGGTATCATACTTGGTGTGAACGGCCTTTTATACTTAAAACTTGTGTGAAATCATGAAAACATTATTCATACATCTGAATTACACTTAAAGGGGTCATATGATGCGATTTCAAGTTTTCCTTTCTCTTTGGAGTGTTACAAGCTGTTCATGAATAGATAAGATCCCTAAAGTTGCAAAGACTAAAGTCTCAAACCCAAAGAGATATTCTTTATAAAAGTTAAGACTCGTCCACACCCTCCTAAAATGCCTCGTTTAAACACGCCCCCACATGTTTACGTCACTGTCTGGGAAGATTTGCATAACACCGCCCAAATGTTCACGCAGAGAAAGAAGGCGTAACTTTGATTCTCGCTGTAGTATTGTTGTTGCCGCCGCCATGTCGTGGAGACGCTGTGTGTTTCGTTTGACGCGTTTCAGAAAGGCGGGGCATAGAGGAGAAACAATAATGTACAGTATGTGTAAAATAATGTTTTTTTAAACTTAAACAGCATAAACACATTTCATTACACAAAATAATGTTATTTTTTAGCAATGCCATATGACCCCTTTAAATATAATGGTCTGCTGTTCTATAACTAACAATTCAACACTTAAAAAAAAAAAATTGGCTTGCTGATTTATTTATTTACAAATAGATTTAAGGGACTCTCTCTATCCATCAATCCATCTATAAGTTCAAAGTACCAAGCAGCATAAAGAGCAGTATTTTTTAGCTTCAAAATATGTGGAAGCGAATGATACCGGAAACCACATTTAAGTTACGAATAGCATTGCCTGGTCTTGCATTAAAAATGAGGTGGATAGTTTGGAATGAACGCTGCTCTTAATTGGAGGCTTGAATCCAAACCTTTGAATCCATGCTCAAGTTAAATCAGGTGCAGGTCGAGCCTTGCCTTAAAATGCTCAGAGGAAGTATTAATTCACCTGTCATGCCTGCCTCCACCTGCTCTATATCTCCATATCCATGACTTGAGCGTTTTCCTTTGAACATATTGCACCTAATCCTTTGGAATTGCAATAGGGTCAGACATTTCTTTCAGATTCAGCCAATGGATTACAAGAATTGTTATGTAATTAAATGTTTCTGTATTCCAGATCAAGCCAGAACAATGCACGCTTTGTGCTTTTATCAATGTTATAACAGTGTTTGGCACCTCAGTTCAATGCAGGGTTTCCATCAATGTCAAAGGGAGTTTCTCAAATGCTTGTGGCGGCGGTTGTTGCAGCGAAGCAACAGAATTTTAAAAGAATATTTCCCACGAACCTGAAAATGATGTCAGCATTTACTCTTCCTCATGTTGTTTCAAACTCATATGAGGACATATTTAACAGAATACAACAAAACTAGTGAGTGAGAAGGTCTGAACCCTCATGTCGTTCCAAACCTTTTGCTTTCTTTATAATGTGAAACATTAATGAATTTACTTGGGGTGAACTATCCCTATAAAAGAGCTGCCAGTTTCGGCTTGTCTAGGTGTTAAATATGGATGAATGCTTCCTTCTCTTTGTATTGAAGGTCTAAAGGACAAGAATAGAAATTATCTCTGTCTTTACGACCACAGTTCAGCAGCTGTGATTTCGAATTCTCCTCATTTTGTAAGAGCTCTACACGGGGAGCGTTCAGGTCAGATGAAGTAGGTGTAATTCCTTTTCTCAGATGAAACTGATTCATTTTGCTCTACACAAAGATCGTCCTTGATCTCTCGCATAAATTTAATCTTTTCCCCTCCAAAACCGTACAAGCGGGTGAGATGTAGCACGAAAACAAAAATATGACAGGCACGTCCAGCAAGTCGAGAACAAAACAACACATGCATAGAAAAGACATAAATAAACAATGAGGGAGGGAAATGTTTTCTTGGCTTGTAAAGAGATGGCAGATATCCTATGAGAAATGCTCTTTCTGGCCAGAAAAAAAAAATAAAGTAAAAAGAGCAGTGAGGATCTATTCGGTTCATTTTGATTCTGGAAGGACATCTGCAGTGAATCTATTGACCCTGAATGAAGACTTACAACTTTAAATCTGAACGTTGATGGACTGGAGGCTTGACTTGATTTGAACAAATAACTATGAACAAAAAGTGACATCAACTATTTATTACAATTGTTATAAATATAAAAAATTTATATATGTATACATACATACATACATGTGTGTGTGTGTGTGTGTGTGTGTGTATATATATATATATATATATAT